>NC_052356.1:48595014-48597887 GCF_009727055.1 Benincasa hispida | reverse complement strand
CGCAAAATCGTCTGGCGCACGACTTTTTTCATCGTTCTTAACCCCTGGGTCCGTTTTCGTTGTTTTCGCGCTGGAAAGTTCGCGCACAAAAATTGGGCCCCGGGGAAGCCCCACAACCCGATAGCCATTTGGGCACAAATGAGCTCCGTTCGCAAAATCCGTCTGGCACATGGACTTTTTTTCATCATTTTTAACCCTTGGCGTCGTTTTCGTGTTTTCGCGGCCATGAAAAGTTCGCGCACGCAAAAATTGGGCCCGGGGCATGCCCTGACGAGCCCGATAGCCATTTGGGCACCGAATGAGCTCCGTTCGTAAAACGGCTGGCAGCACGCTTTTTTTCCTCGTTCTTAACCCTTGGATACGTTTTCGCGTTTTCGCCAGTCGAAAAGTTCGCGCACAAAATGGTCCTCAGGGAAGCCCCACCAAAGCCCGATAGCCATTTGGGGCATCAATGAGCTCCGTTCGCAAAATCGTCTGTACACGACATTTTTTTCATCATTTTTAATCCCTTGGTTCCGTTTTCGCATTTTTCACGCGCGGCAAAAGTTGCGCACAAAATTGGGCCCTGGGTAGCCTCGTCAGGCCCTAAGCCATTTGAGGCATTAAATGAGCTTTGTCGCAGAAACCGTCTGGCGCACGACTTTTTTTCATCATTCTAACCCCTGGTCTCGTTTTGCGTTTTAGCCCGCCGAAAAGTTCGCGCATAGCAAAATGATAGCCACCGATGCAGCCCCGCCAAAAAAGGGCCCGTAACATTATTGGTACAGAATGAGCTCCATTCGCAAAATCATGTCTTACTGGGCATAGAGCTGATTTTATCAATCGGTTCTTTAACCTGTATCCGTTGGTGGATGAAAAAAAGTCGTGCGCCAGACGATTTTGCGAACGGAGCTCATTTTGTGCCCCAAATGGCTATTGGGCCCGTTGGGAATGTACCGGGCCCAATTTTTGTGCGCGAACTTTTTGTCGGGCGAAAACACGAAAACGAACCAAGGGGTTAAAAACGATGAAAAAAAGTCATGTGCCAGACGATTTTGCGAACGGAGCTTATTTGGTGCCTCAAATGGCTATCGAGCTTGGTGGGGCTTCGCCAGGGCCCAATTTTTTAGCGTGAACTTTCCGTCGGGCGAAAACACTAAAACGTGCGCAAGCGTTAAGAACGAGGGCAAAAAATCCATGTGCTAGACGGTTTTGCGAACGGAGCTCATTTGGTGCTCGTTGGCTACCGGTCCCGGTGGGATTGCCATGCTCCCCAATTTTTTTGCGCAAACTTTCCGACGAGCAAAAATGCAAAAACAGAACAAGGGTTTAAGAACGATGAAAAAAAGCGTGCGCCAGATGATTTTGCGAACGGAGCTCATTTGGTGCCCCAAATGGCTATCAGGCCCAGCAGGGTTGCCCCGAGCCCAATTTTTGTGTGCGAACTTTCCAGTGGGCAAAAACACGAAAATCGACCCAAGGGTTAAGAACGATGAGAATAAGCCGTGTGCCAAACGGTTTTTCGAACGAAGCACATTTGGTGCCCTAAATGGCTATCATGACCGGCGGGGCATCCTCGGGGCCCAATTTTTTAGCGCGAACTTTCCGACGGGCGAAAACGCGAAAACGAACTTAGGGTTAAGAACGATGAAAAAAAGCTACCCCAGGGCGAATGGAGCTCATTTAATGCCCCAAATGGCTATCGGGCCTAGCGAGGCTACCCCGGGGCCCAATTTTTGTGCACAAACTTTCCGGTGCATCAAAACGCGAAAACGAACCAAGGGGTTACAAACGATGAAAAAAAAGTCGTGTGCCAGACGATTTTGCGAACGGAGCTCATTTGGTGCCTCAAATGGCTATCGGGCACGGTGGGGCTTCCCCGGGGCCCAATTTTTGTGCCCGAACTTTCTGACAGGCGAAAACGCGAAAACGGACTCAGGGGTTAAGAACGATGAAAAAAAGCCTAGCGCCAGACAGTTTTGTGAATGGATCTCATTTGGTGCCCATAATGGCTATCGGGCCCGGCAGGGCTGCACCAGGGCCCAATTTTTGTGCGCGAACTTTCTGGCGGCCCAAAACACGAAAACGGACCCAGGGATTAAGAACGATGAAAAAGCCCTGCGCCAGACGGTTTTTCGAAAGAAGCTCATTTAATGCCCCAAATGGCTATCGAGCCAATTGAGGCTGCCTCGGGGCCCAATTTTTGTGCCCAAACTTTCTGGCAGGCGAAAATGTAAAAACGAACCCAGGGGTTAAAAACGACGAAAAAAGTCGTGCGCCAGACGGTTTTGCGAACAAAGCTCATTTAATGCCCCAAATAGCTATCGAGCCCGGCGAGGCTACCCCGGGGCCCAATTTTTGTGCGCAAACTTTCTGGCGTGTGAAAACGCAAAAACGAACCAAGGTGTTAAAAACGATGAAAAAAAATCGTGTGCCAGACGATTTTGCGAACGGAGCTCATTTAGTGCCCCAAATGGCTATCGGGCCCGGTAGGGCCTCCCCGGGACCCAATTTTTGTGCACGAACTTTTCGACAGGCAAAAATGCGAAAACGTACCCAAGGGTTAAGATTGAGGAAAAAAAAGCTATGCGCTAGACGGTTTTACGAACGGAGCTCATTTGGTACCCAAGGGTTAATGCCCCAAATGGCTATCGGGCCCGTCGGGGATTGTCTCGGGGCCCAATTTTTGTGCGTGAACTTTTCGTCGGGCGAAAACACGAAAACGAACCAAGGGGTTAAAACGATGAAAAAAAAAAGTAATGTGCCAGACGATTTTGCGAACGGAGCTGATTTGGTGCCTCAAATGGCTATTGGGCTTGGTGGGGCTTCCTCGGGGCCCAATTTTTGTGCACGAACTTTTCGCCGGCTGAAAACATGAAAAGTTACCCAAGGGT
>NC_052356.1:48568563-48585304 GCF_009727055.1 Benincasa hispida | reverse complement strand
GACATTTTGAATCATCTACAACATGACCGGCTTAATCTCAAAATGCGTGTTCTCCTTTACAGTCGGCCTCGAAATTCTATGCGAAAAATCATAAAAATTGGGTGTCGTATAATCATGCATCGGGATGTTGCGATCAGCCGCCAGGAAGACAGGATCCTGAGCCGGTCGAACAACCCCTTGGTTCACAGTCGGTATCGTATTATCATTATTGTCCGCCATGCTGGCTGCCTTCATTCGCCTAATTCGGTTCTGACGTACCCTTGCGCGAAAAGTTCACTTGATCTCAGGGTCAGCTACGAATTCTGGTTCAGCACGAGGACTCATAAACCGTCAGGCTACTTTCCACGTTGAACAACCAGTACAATGAGATCTGTCTTGCAAAATACCAAAAACACACTCAAACAATAAACCGTTAACCAATTCCTCAGCAATGGCGCCATAAACTTGTTGACCGTTTTATATACGCTAACACTGAGATGTATGATTGATGATGTTCTATGCTCGAAATGATGCGATACTAATGCTAGATATGCATTAATTATGGATGTTCACGTAGTATGCCATGCGTTGTCACAAGTTTCCTTACGATGGAACCAAGTGTAATTCCACCGCAAGTTTCTCGGTGTGATCCGAGGTCGAACTTAGGGATTGTTTGAGGTTATTGTGATATGTTCACATCATATACGACCAGGTTTTCAATCTTTAAAAAAATGTGTTTGTACAGGTATATAAATTGTGATAAAGTAGAGTAAAGCAGTAAAGGTGCGATGATAAAATAAAAAGACAGTAAACCTAAGCTAGATGATACAAGATACAGGCTTCATGCTACAAGATGTTGGGGGTCAAGTTGGCTGTGAAAGTTATTCAAAGAACGTGGAATGCGGTGACAAGTCTTATGAACAGAATAGAAAGACAAAGACAAAGAATATAACAATGCAAGTTCTCAAATGCATTGAAGCTACAAATATTGTTCCACTTTTCTCTTGGCGTACACCTTTTAGTGATCGGCCGCGCTCCCACATGTCTGTGGTGAAACAGAGACTAATGTAATGAACTCAAGGTTGCTTCCATGTCTGAAAGTACTGCTCGCTTTAGTTAATGCATACTTCCGACCTTCTCTCGATAGGTTAGAATGGCATCTTCACATCTGCTCTCACAGGTGAAAATGCGTCTAGCATGGCTTAGCTAAATGCATTTTATATCTTTAACATAGATTAAGTACTTGGTTAATTTATATTGCTTATCAGGGAATTGAGAAGATATCATGAAGAAAATGATTGACCAGTTAACAGAAATAGATAGAAAATGGTAAATGAAAGCTATTGAAACATTTAATATCTCTATTAAGCGTTTGATACATGGTGTGAATGCAGAGATAAAGAAACAGTGAAATACAACAATGAAAGAGATAGAATAGAAACAAACAAGTGCTAATGTCTTGGCACTGATTCGATGGAAATCTGCTTGCCAGATAAGATAGATTTGATGGTAGGAAGAGCTTCCCTCTCAGGCTTCTCCACCGGTAGCAAGGATCTTTGCACAGAGCTTTCCATCGAGTGTTTGACAGATTAGATCTGAGATTCACCTCTTGGCCTTATCTCGTCTTCTTTCTGGGTTTCTTTACTTAAGCACTCAGCTCAGCCTTTTCTCTCAATAGTTTTGCAGCACTTACCCCGTATCAAGTAGCCTTTTCTTTCTCTGAAACCTATGGGGTATTTATAGGTGCAAGTCTTTGAATCCAGCCTTGTGGTCCCCACTAATTGTTATGGCAATTCTGAAGATGGAGGGATATTATTCCTTCTGTTATGAAATTAGACCGTCAATTCTGCACAACTGTTAATTGTACACGTGTCTCAATCCTCCGCTTTTGCATTGCTCAGCTACATCTTTCGATCATGAGTTCTCATATGGTGTTGTTTTTATTACCGTATGCGGTTGCAACATAGCTCTGGATCGACTGTCGCATTGTGTCATCATTGTGGTAATCGTCACTTAATTGTTGATTGACGGGCGCAATGTGACAGAGATGCATTGATCAGTTTCTCATGAGCCTTGAGTGCAAGCGGTGACTTGGTCTCCTGCAAAACAGTGTAAAATTCGGCTTGTCTTCCATCTTTATCGTGTTCGTGGGTGTAATTGCAAACATTTATAATTATTGTAATACTAGGCTAATTTTTATACAACAAGTGCATATTTACTAACTTTTGGCCGTAATATCTAGATAAGGTGGCATAAATAACTTGTATATCTACAAGTTATCACCAGACGGTTTTGCAAACGGAGCTCATTTGGTGCCCCAAATAGCTATCGGGCTCGGCGGGGTTGCCATGGGCCCCAATTTTTGTGCACGCACTTTTTGGCGGGCGAAAACATGAAAATGGACCCAGGGGTTAAGAACGATTAAAAAAAAAATCGTGCACCAGATGGTTTTATGAACGAAGCTCATTTGGTGCCCCAAATGGCTATCGGGCCTGATGGGGCTGTCCTAGGGCCTAATATTTGTGCACGAACTTTGCAGCGGAATAAAACGTGAAAATTGATCCAGGGGTTAAGAATGATGAAAAAAAGCCGTGCGCTAGACGGTTTTGCGAATGGAGCTTATTTGGTGCCCCAAATGGCTATCTGGCCCGGCGGGGCTGCTCCGGTGCCCAATTTTTGTGCACGAACTTTTTGGCGGGTGAAAACGTGAAAACAGACTTAGGTGTTAAGAACGATGAAAAGAAAGTCATGCGCCAGACGGTTTTGCGAACGGAGTTCATTTGGTGCCTCAAATTGCTATCGGGCTCGGCGAGGCTGCCTCGGGGCCAAATTTTTATTCATGAACTTTCCGACAGGCAAAAACGCGAAAATGGACCCAAGGGTTAAGAACGATGAAAAAAAGTCGTGCGCCAGACGATTTTGCAGAGAGGTTTGTTGTATAAAAGAATAAAATAGAGCATGTTGATGAATTATTAAGGGATAGAAGGAAATTTCTTTGTGAAGCAATGTTGTATAGGTGGAGCATTCAGAGCAACCAATCGACGCAAAGTTAGGATAGGAATTGAACGGAAATTGCCTTAGTCGAAGATATGCTTGAGGATAAGCATATATCTAAATTTGGGGGTGTGATAACTTGTAGAAATACAAGTTATTTATGCTATTTTATTTAAATATTGTGGCAAAAAGAAAGGAAAGTTGGGGATGTGCAATTCTCGGAGAACGTCCAGGAACCTCTGAAATTGCTTACTATCATCTATCTTTTTCAGCCTGGATGGGAAAGTTGGAGGATCCCACCGTACTTCTTGTTTATTTGGTTATTCATTGAGGTGATGTGCTTGTGTGTTGTAATGACTGGAGGTTGCGTTGATTTAGAATTCGTGTCTTGATGAGTTTCATCTCTTGTAGATGTACTTACTTCTGAACTAGTAATTTTTCCACTACTGGTTGATTGGTCATCATCGACAGTTAATTCCACTGCTCTTATTATTGAATCTGGTACTGGTGGCACAGGGGTTGTTGTCTTACCACTCCTCAATGTCACTGCCTGACATTGCTCTTTACCTCACGGCCCTGATGCTTCTGAACTGCTGAGCAGCGTACCAGGCACTTTATTCTTCAACTCAACTACAGGCCTTTCAATCTGTTCTTCCAAATCTCTAAGGGAGGCAGCTTGCGACTGTCTAATTGCCTCGCTCTTTTCGATATAATGTTTCAATGATGACTCCAGAGACGAGGTACTGTAAGAGGTATCTGATAAGAACGGTCGGTCATAAGGTGGTATACTTTGAGAATTACCTGGGCTATGGTCCAGATTAATGAAGACAAGAGGGTTACCTCGATTCCCTTGATAATTGTTCTGATGAAAAATGTGGCTCCCCTGGTTGTGATTCCTGTCCCAACTTAAAGTTGGGTGATTCTGCCAACCAGGGTTGTAGGTGTTGCCAAACAGTTCATTGTAGACAGAGTATACGGGCCGTTGATTCAATGGGCAGACTTTTGCTGGATGTCCATCTCCACATTGAATGCAATTCATTGCGGCCATGTGTGTCAACACATTAACTTGCGCTGAACCTTGAGAGGCATGTCTTTGTTGATTAACTTGCGGCCATGTGTGTCAACACATCCTATAGTCTAAAGAAGTGAGGTCATTGTGGTCATCTGGTCTACAGTGTGCTCATTGCATCAGTTGGCACAATGACATCTTCTGCTCTCTCTTGCCCCAAACCTCTTTCCTCGAACCCAGTACCAATCCACTCATCTGAATGTCGCGAGATGTGATCCAAAATACTCTTTGCTTCCGTATATGATCTGTCCCTTAATCCTTCTGCTGCGGAGGCATCAGCAATTGCTTACATTGGTTGGTCTAAGCCATTGTAAAAAGTCTCCATTAGAATGCTATCGGGAATCCCGATATGCGGACATCTCTTCACTAATTGTCGGAATCGCACCTAGACGGTGCTCAAAGTTTCATAACCCCTTTGTTCAAAATTCAACACATCCCTCCATCTTCTTGCGTTGACGGCTGGAGGGAAGAATCTATTCATGAACCTTTCGACCAACTTTTCCCATGCATTAATCTCATCTGGCTCTAACAATCTAGCCCACCACTTTGCTTCGTCCCGCAGTGTGTACGGGAAAAGATATAATCTAAGTCCTTCTTGAGTCACACCAGGCATGGAGAACGCGTTGCACATGTCTCCAAAGCTCGTCAAATGAGCATGCGGTCTTCTCCTTGTAATCCTCCGAATAGCCCCACATTCTGAATCATCTGCAGCATAATCGGTCGTATCTCAAAGTTTACATTCTTCTCAACCATGAGTCTTGAAATTCCTGGAGAGAAGTTATAAAAATTCGGCGCTGCATAGTTACTCAGAGCAAGAAATATGGAGTCTTGCACTGGCCAATTTTCCCTTTGATTCCCTGCGGGTGCCTCGTTATTGTTAGCCATGTTTCTTCACCATTTAATTCGGCTCTGATGTGCTGTTGTGCAAAGAATACACTGGATCTCTGGGTCAGCTTAGAACTTCTGGATCACTCCAGTACTCATAAGCCGTCAGACTGCTCTTCGCAATAAAAAGCCAGTACAAAGAGATCTGTCCTGCAAAATTTCACAAACATATTCAACACTAACCGTTACCAATCCCCGGCAATGGTGCCATAAACTTGACAGGCATATTGAATGGTTCTAAATAAGCAAATGGATAGTGATGAATGATGGAAATGGAATGTGGATGATGTGTTATGCTTCTTTAGACATTATGCGATAATACTTCTAGATGTATGTGTTATTAATGAAATAATGGTAGTATGCTATGAGTTGTCACAAGTTTCCTTGCATTGAAACCAAGTATAATTCCATCGCAAGTTTCTCGGAGTGATTCAAGGTCGAACATAGGGATTGCATAGTTAATGCGTTACGTTTTTGATATATGCGATCGAGGGTTTTACAATTAATAAAAAGTGTGTGTGTACATATATCTAAAATTGCGGTAAAGTAAAATATTGCGGTAAAATAAAGTTGCGATAATAAAATAAAAGTGCATAAAAGTAAACCTAAGCTTTTATGATACAAGATATAGGATACTAATACATGATACTGAGTTTGAGACTGACGGTAAAGATTATACAAAGAGTCGTGTTATGCGATGGCAAGTCTTTATGTATAAACAAAAATAGAAAGGGTAATTAATATAAACATCGCAAGTTTATTAATTGCGTTAAAGATATAACTACGGTTCTGCTTTCCCTTGGCGTACACCTCTCGATGATCGGTCGTCTTCCCACATCTCTGTTATGAAACAGAGATGAACGTAATGAACACAAGGTTGCTTCCATCTCTGGAAGTACTTGTCGCTTTAGTTAACGCATTCTTCCAACCTTCTCTCGACAGGAGGAATGGCATCTTCACTTCTACTCTCACAGGTGAAGATGTCGTCTAGCATGCTTTAGCTAAACATATTTATTTCCTTAACCCAGATCAATATACTCGTTAGATTCATGCTAATTACCAAGGGATTAAGAAAACATCATGGAGAAAGCGATTAATGGAGGAACGGAAATAGACAGAAAGATGGAGATGAAAATGGTCATGACATTCAATTCTAATATTTAGCGTCTGATACATGGTGGGAATGATAGACTAAGAAGATGAATACAATCGATGGTAAAGAGATAGAATTAAATATAGAAAAGTGCCAACATCTTGACACAGATCTGGACGGTGGATTTTCTTGCCGGCGGATGGAGTGGATGAAGAGAAGAGCTTCCCTCTCAGGCTTGCTCGTCTGGTAGAAGTGACCTTGGTATAGAGCTTCCACGACGGGGTTTAAAAGGATTTGCCCTGAGACTCACCTCTCGGCCTTGTCTCTTAAATCTTCCTGGATTTTCTCTGATCAGGCTCTTCAGACCAGTCTCTCGCTCAATATACAAATATCAAAATACGCCCGTATCAAGTATATTTTCCAATAGAATTTCAGAGGCTATTTATAGGCTCAGCTTTGACTCTCTGCAGAGTGGACCCCACTTTATTGTTATGGAAATTTCGGAAATGGTGGAGTGAATATTCCTTTTGTTACCCGATCAATCCCATCAGAAATACACAACGGTCAGCTATACACATGTCTGAATCCTCCACAATTATGTTGCTCTTTTGCATCTTCGATCGTTTGTCCGCATACAGTGTTGTTTTTTATTACCGCATGCGGTTGAAGTTGCGTTGATAGCAAAGCTCTTGATTGATTGTCGCATGCACCGTCATTGCCGTTGATCGTCTATTCATTTCTGAATGATTGGCGCAATGCGACGTAGATGCGTTGTTCTTTCTATCTTGAGCCATGAACGCATACAGTGACTTTATTTCCTACAAAAAAAAAAATCTTAAAATATTCTTTTCCACCATCGCAATGGTGTCAGTGGGTGTATTGATGAATTTATAATTCTTGCATTTCTTAGCTAATTTCTTGGTAATTGATGCAACTTTCCTTTCTTTTGGCTGCAATATCTAAATAAAGAAGCATAAATAACTTGTATTTCTACAAGTTATCACGGGGCTGCCCCGGGGCCCAATTTTTGTGCGGGAACTTTCCGGCAGGCGAAAACGGACCCAAGGGTTAAGAACGATGAAAAAAAGCTGTGCACAAGACAGTTTTGCGTACGAAGCTCATTTTTTTGGATCGACACCATCACGCAGCGGAAGAAATCAAGATTCATAAGCATTCTAATTCATTAATTTTGGTTGAAAAGAAACATGCTAAAAATTGACTATAATGGATTTCATGGACATACCTTGGCCGAACTAACGAAATCTCTGTTTCCAGCTGCAGAATTCTCCGAATTCTTGTGTAGACCACCACAAAATCTTCCCTACTATCCTTTTGGTGCTCTAGATTGAGTTGTGAGACTCAAAATAAGCTGAAATCAAAGGGAATATGGTGAAAGCTCACTGAACCAACCCATTGAAGAACACCATCTTCATTCGAAATTTTCAGCAAAAATTCAATCGGTTCACCCTCCTTTCCTTCACTCCAATCTCTTCAATATATTGTAGACTATAATTTAAAGAGATGTGTTGCATGGGATGCAGCTCATGCTTGGAGTAAGACCAAAGAAGAGGTGGTGGGTTCCTTGTGAGAAAGTTGAAGATGAACTTTGAAAAAAACTATTTTCAATTTTGTGTAATTTCTTAATTTTCGAAAATCCATTTTGATTTTAAAATGATATTTTATTTCTAAAATCAAAATTTATTACTTTTAAAAATTAATTTCGTAAATTAACTTTCTAATAAAATTAATAAATAATTATTTACATAATTTAAATAATTCTAATTAATTTAATATCTAATATTAAATTAATTTATACACAAATTCATCTTCATATATTTAAATCATATTTAAATATATTTTCTCCAATTCCATTTGATTCTAATTTGAAAGTTTCAAATTAAATTATCACGCTACTCTAGAGCTTTTCCATTTCCGAGCTAGTAGGGGGACCTCATGGACCTACAGATCATAGGCTCCAACGATCCGAGATTAATCGGGTAAACTCATTAGATCGATCTAATCCCCATTCATTAACTAATGGGTCACTCCACTAAAGCCCATAATTGAACACCCTTCACTGTAGATATATTATGTCCACTCGATATAACCATGATTAGTAAGTTAACCCTTCACAGGTTATTTATAATAACGGTTGGGTCAAATCTCTGTTTTACCCCCAAAATTACCTCTTCATTAATTCCCCACTGATCTCCTAATCAACAATTGTTTTGTGATCTAATCAAAAAATTGAGTCCCTCTCATGCCAAATGAGAGGGTGGGATTCCTTGTTTAAGCCTCAAAATCAAGACTTAAGGGAACAACCTCTCTACTATCTCTAAAGCAAGTAGGAGTGAATTCCCTCTTGCACCCTATATCCCTAGCTATCTATCCAATCTTACACCTAAAATGCCAGTCATATTAAACCGACGTTGTTGAGCCAACCCTCACCTATGCAAATCTAAGGGCAATCCCAGATAAACAGAAGCTCATAGTTAGCTCAGGATTAAGGTCAAGCTACCTAGATCATCGCTTTGAAATAGTCAGTTTTAAACAGTAAACGACTGTATAAAGTAAGAGTGACTCATTTCGTTTTCCGATCTTGTACAAACTTCTTTGCACAAGGACACCCTCAATCCTCATGTCCAACATGAACGAATTTGGATCACTTCGTTTGTAGCACTTTACAACTCCTTATAACAACTATAGAGCAGGCCGCATCCAATAGTGTTATCAGAATTAGGTACCCAACCTTATCCATGTATTATAGATCATTTTGACTATTTACTCGAACCTGATCCACCTTTATGTCTCCACATAAAGTTCAAGTACTTATCCAATAGTCAAGGGACTTTAGGTTTATTGAATTTCTATTCAAGCAATAGATTTATTCAATAACACCTTCATTAAATTTTCAGAATAAACTCCATTGTTTACGTACCACGAGTTTTAGGACATAAAACCCAACAAACTCCCACATGGACTAAAACTTCAATGGTAAATTATACATCCGATGTATAAGACTGAGTTTCTGAGTTTTATATAGAAATACAATAAACTAGGGCATCCCATACCCATCTTTTACCATTCGATATATCTATACCTGATATTTCTCCCACTTGCCTTAGGTTATCTGGTATTCCTAGTCCTACTATGTAATTCTCAAACACTTTAGCCGAGAGAATTATTGTAAACATTTTAGTATACGATAGGCTTTAGATAAAACTATAAGGGGATTGCATCTTAATCTCAATAATGGCAAGGAAGCACACTTTCCTCCTACTATATTGAGGTACTCTCAAACTATTTGAGCAAGATGCATCTGACCTATTTCAACAACTCTTTGTTAACAGTCAGATCTAGAAATCTTTAAACTTTCCATACTTTGACCTAGCCATTTAGATATCTGAATATCTATAAATGGCATTTAACAATTTGATTCTCAACAGAGGTTGCTAGAATAAACATAATTTTTGAAAATGAACATTTCATTTATCCCAAAAATATATACAATTTGTTCTATACATGTTTTAACAATTTAAAACAAGTAGCAACTTCTTCCACTGGATGATCTGAGCAAATGGTCCTAGGGTCAAGTTAGCCTGGCGAGGACCCGTACACTCACCTCAGAGCTTCATAGAAATTTGCAACACTTTTATGTTCCTGAACATCTCTGCCGAAGAAGTTCAACTAAATTTGTTTCCATTTTCTCTTTGTGATCAGGCAAGAAAATGGGTGTATTCTCTCAAATCGGGAGAGAGAACTTCGTGGCAACAAGTGGTGGAAAAGTTCATGAAGAAATATTTCCCACCAACCGGGAATGCCAGGAGAAGGAAATTAATAACAAATTTTGAACAAGAAACTGATGAATCGCTCAGCAATGCTTGGGCGACGTTTAAGAGGCTAGTAAGAGACTATCCACATAACGGCTTACCAGACTGCTTGCAGATGGAGATTTTTTATCAAGGACTGAACCCTACTTCGTAGACCGCTGCCAATGTGGCAGCAGCTGGTGGTCTGCTTGACAAAACATATGAAGAGCCCAAAATATACTTGATCACATTTCCAAAAATCGCAAGGACTGGCGGGAATGTGATCAAAGATTAAAGATTAAAGATAGTGACATGAACAATGGGGCCATCGCATCCCTTCAGAACAAAATGTTTGCGATCATGAGTTTGATACAAGGCATTCCAATTAATAGCACGGGAGCAAAAAATGGGGCAGGTCAACGCAATTGTTCAAACGACCGCAAGTTGTATCGTCTGTGGAGATGCCCATCCGATGGAAGAAAGCCCAGAAAATCCGCAGTCAGTATGCTTCAAAAAGAATAATCCTTACTCCGATACATACAACCCCGAATGGAGAAACCACCCAAATTTCTCGTGGAAAAATCAACTACAAAGCTTTCAACCAGTGGCACAAAAAGAAGGGCCACCCAGAGTTTTCCAACAAACAAATTGTCCAACCCATAACCAAGCTAGCAGCTTGCAGACACCGCAATCTTCGTCCTTAGAAAGCTTGTTGAAGCAGTACATTGAGAAGAACGAATCAGTTCTTCAGAATCAAGCAACGTCCATTCGAAACCTTGAAATTCAACTGGGATAAATTGCGGGTGAGCTAAAAAATAGACCGCAAGAAGCGTTGCCGAGCTCAACTGAGCTTCCTCGCAATGTAGGGGTACAAGGAAGGAAAAATACGTAGCAGTCTCCTTACTAAGCAACAAAATGACTGCAGAAGTAGGGGAGGAACCCATAGCGACCAACTTGAATGTGGTGACAATCGAGGACCCATTGACCTATAATTTCGAAAAGCCCGTGAAGACGAACCCCGAAGTTGCGTCCACCCTCAAGCCTTCAGAACATGAGACAGAAGAAGTCCAGCTACCACCAGCCCTGCAAAGATTGAAAGAGAAACAAAATGAGGAAGATAAGATCACAACAGTGGTAGTAACACAAAACGCTATGATACCACAAAAAATGTGCGACCCATAAATCTTCACGATACCATGCTCCATTAGAGGGGTCTGCAGTGGCCAAGCATTATGCGATCTTGGGGCGAGTATAAATGTAATGCCGCTATCAATCTTCAAACGATTGAATATTGGCACACTCAAGCCCACGACAGAGACACTTTTACTTGCAGGAACAAATCCAGAATACATCCCGAGGGAGAGTTTGAAAAGATGCCGTACATCTCAAATTTGATAAATTCATCTTGCCGTTAGACTTCATCATTTTGGATTATAAAGCGGGCAAAGATGTGCCCATCATATTGGGACGATCATTCCTCTCGACCGATTGTCGATCAAATTTGATTGTGCACTAGGGGAAATTCATAATGAACATTGTATAGACGAAATTTAAGCGTTGATGAATGATTAAGTTCTCATCCCTGGCAAAGACACCAAAAACTTGTAAAGATTTAAAAATTGAATGATTATGATGCTTCGTAGTATGCGTTTCGTGTAACTATGATAACGGCAGAAAATGCAATGTTATCATAGTGCCAAGTTCATAAACAATGTTGGATTGCGTTGATGAAATATGTTAATTTGCGTTCATTAAGAAAAATTGATTTCATAATAATTGCGTCCGCATGGCGTTCAACAACATTAGAGCAGTTGATTTTTTTGTATTTTTGTGCAAGAATTATGCGTTGACGCATATGCAAGAATTGCAATCATGAGAAAACCATGCAACTTTCACCGCAAGGCTTTACGATGATTGTGTTCGCAAACATTCGCTCGAGAAAGGATCAACGCAACTTGGTCAGCGCAACACTGGTGGGCACATCCGGATGAAAGGCTAATTAAGCGCGGATGGGACAGAAAGCTAAATGACAGTCAAATCTGAATTAAGAGGTGATAGTCGATAAACCTCACAAAGTACATTTAGCTTTTTAGTGACAATTATTCGGTGCATCAGTCCAGGAATTAAAGCCGTCCCTCTGTACAACCAAGGGTATTCTTCAAAAAAGGGGTTGACGAGTTGATCAGTTCATCATTCTTTGGTTCATACGTACGTCTTTATTCTTAGTTTTCTTTCATTTTAAGGCAGACGCAAAGGAAGGAAGTTGTACCGACAGATCGTTCTGGTAAGCTTGGGAGAGGCGCCGGAAGCTTCAAGGGCAGAGAGAGGGTCAATGCCTATGGGAGCAGAACATCTTTAGAACCTAATAGAGATTTCAGTGTAAAAGCCTCAGTCAGCAAGGAATGCTACCAGGCTCTCTATTTAATTTCTATTGTTATTTGTACTCAAACTAATTTATAAAAATGGAATTTCCTTCTCTATATCTGTTCGCTCTCTGTTATTTACACATGAGTAACTAAATCAGTTGAATGGGTTTGAGAAGCATTTAACTAGCACAACTAGGGAATATTCATTCTTTGTGATTATCTTGTATTATGTATACTTCATTCATCCGTTAGAAATACTAGGGAGGGTAGTCTAAGGACAAGATCTAAACTTGGGAAAGGTCAGGTTAGAATCTAGGCTCGGAAGAGCCAGATTAGAACGCATAATCAAAAGATAAGAACTTAGGAATTAGCACTATTTGTTGTTAACGCATCGTATGCATCCTAGAGGTAGGATATGATTGTATGCGGTCACCTTGCTTTCATGCATTTTGCATCATCGCATAGGACAAGAGTAAGAGACTTAGGATGAGCTCAATGGACACTTTTGCATTCAACAACATCGCGTCCTAGACTTAGGAGCATCACATTTGCATTGGAAAATGACTTGCTGTGTATGGTTGTAACATGATCGCATAGTCTGACGCATTCCCAAGTAATGCTAGCTAAAGATCTTCTCAAGCCGTTCATCCCATACTCATTGCATCTATCATACAACTGCCTTTTCTTAAATCCGCCCATTTGTTTATTTTCTCATTAATGCAATCAACAACAAACAAACAATTTATTTACTTGGTTACCATAAGGTTTTCATAAAAACTACCAATGCAATCTGTTTTCACAAGCCCCTGTGTTCGACCCTGGACTTACTAGGAAACTCAGAGGAATTTACACTTGAATTCAACTGGGGAAACTTGAGTGCACAATGCAATTTCATCAATGCATATCATCCACATTTCCACTTCATAAAATCAAGCATCAAGTTTTTGGTGCCGTTGCCGGGGACTTCAGCAAAATAGTTTGCTAAGGGTAATTTCTTTTTATTTCTTTGCACACTCTAAATCTTTGACGAATTACGACTCGGAGATTGAGAGGACATTTAGAAGGAGACTGAGATGGCGGAGCAGCCTGGAAATGAAGCACCAAATGATAACAATGTCACGGTGAATCCAATTTTGTTGGCAAACGAGCGCAATAAACCCATTAGGGACTATGCATCACCAAACCTCCACGATTTCTCCCTAGGAATGATGAGGCCTGCCCTCGACGGAAGCAGATTCGAAATGAAACCGGTGATGCTGCAGATGATCCAAACTGCAGATCAATTCGGAGGAAGGCGTGGCGAGGACCCACACACCCACCTCTGAAGTTTTATTGAAATCTGCAATACTTTTGTGTTCCCAAACATCTCTACTGAAGAAGTTTGACTAACGTTGTTCCCATTTTCTCTCTATGATTAGGCTAGGAAATGGGTGTATTCTCTCGAGCCAGGGGAGATCACTTCTTGGGGACAGGTAGTGGGGAAATTTATGAAGAAGTATTTTCCACCCACTGAGAATGCTAGACGAAGGAAACTTATCACAAATTTTGAACAATACATGGATGAATCGCTCAACGATGCTTGGGCGAGATTTAAGAGGTTGGTTCAAGACTGTCCACATAATGGGTTGCCAGACTGCCTCCAGATGGAAATCTTTTATCATGGTTTGAATCCCGCTTCACAGACCGCTGCCAATGTGGCAGCCGCTAGTGGTCTGCTTAATAAAATGTATGATGAGGCGAAGAATATCTTGGATCGCATCTCTGAGAACCATAAGATTGGAGAGAGTGACCAGAGATTGAGACTCAAAGACGATGACGCAAATAATTGTGCTATTGCTTCACTACAAAACCAGATGACTGCAATGATGAATTTAATCCAAGGAATTACGATCAGCAGCCCAACACCGCAACTCGGGCAAATCAACGCAATTAGTCAAAACACCACAAGGTGTGCGACTTGCGGTGATAGGTGATGACATAAAAAGTTAATCTTTAAGCATAAGGACAATGATGAATATGAATGAATGAACAAGTCCATGCCCCCAGCAACGGCGCCATAAACTTGTAGTGGAAAATTTGTCCATAAACTTGTAACGCATAAAATTTATCTTTTTCTGTCATACAACACATGGATGATTATAATGCAGAATACAACTTGTAAGCGAATAATGCGATGATGCAAAGATATGCGATACTACTTCTAGATGTATGCATTATTAATGGAATGCTTGTAGTATGGTATGCATTATCACAAGTTTCCTTGCATAAACCAAGTATAATTTCACCGCAAGTTTCTTGGAGTGATCCGAGGTCGAACACAGGGATTGTTTTGGGTTAATTGTGTTATGTTCGTGATATATGCGATCGGGGTTTTTTTCGATTTAATAGAAGTGAGGTTTGTACATGCGATAAAGTAAAACATGCGTTAAAGTAAAATTGCGATAAAATAAAGTTGCAGTAATAAAATAAAATGCGATAAAAGTAAACATAAGCTATGATGATACAAGATATAGGTTACATGATACATGATACCGAGTTTGAGACTGAGTGTGAAGATTATACAAAGAATCGTGTTGTACGAAGCAGAAAGAGAAAAGATAATTAGTACAAACATAGCAAGTTCATTAATTGCATTAAAGATATAACTACGGCTCCGCTTTCCTTTGGCATATACCTCTCGGTGATCGGCCGTGTTCCCACATCTCTGTGGTGAAATAGAGATGAACGTAATGAACGCAAGGTTGCTTCCATCTCTAGAAGCTTCTTTCTTTAGTTAACGCATTATTTTAACCTTCTCTCGACAGATCAAAATGGCATCTTCACTTTTGCTCTCACAGGTGAAGATGTCGTCTAGAATGCTCTAGCTAAACATATTTATTTCTTTAGCACGAATTAAATTACTTGTTTAATTCATTCTAATTACCAAGGGATTAAGAAAACATCGTGGAGAAAGCGACTAATGGAGGAACGGAAATAGACAGAAATATGGAGATGAAAATGATCATGACATTTAATTATAGAATCAAGCGTCTGATACATGGTGTGAATGTTTTTTACTAAGAAGATAAGATACAATTGATGATAGAGATAGAAACAAATACAGAAGAGTGCCAACGTCTTGACACAGGTCTGGATGGAGAAATGTCTTGCAAACGTATGGAGTGAATGGAAGGATGAGCGTCCCTCTCAGGCTTACTCAACCGGTAGAGTTGATCTAGGTACAGTGATTCATGGCGGGGATTTGAAATGATTCGCCCTGAGACTCACCTTTCGGACTTGCCTCTTTTCTTCCCAGATCTTCTCCGATCAGCACTCAAATTAACCTCTCTCTCAATATACAAATATCAAAATAGCCTCGTATCAAGTATATTTTTCAGTGAATTCTCTGAAGGTATTTATAGATGAATGCTCTGACTCTTTTCCGTGTGGTCCCCACTTTATTTTTATGGAAATTCCAAAAATGGTGGACTAAATATTCCTTCTGTTATGCAATCAATCCTTCGAAAATCCACAACGGTTAGTTGTACACGTGTCGAAATCCTCCATGATTGCATTGCTCATTTGCATCTTCGATCGTTTGTCTGCATGTGGTGTTATTTTTTTATTGCATGCGGTTGAAGTTGCGTTGATCGCAAAGCTCTTGATTGATTGTCGCATGCGCCATCATTGCATTGGTCGTCTATTCATTCCTGAATGATGGGCGCAATGCGACATAGATGCGTTAATCCTTTTTCTCTTGAGCCATGAGCGCATACGGTGACTTGATTTCCGACAAAACAGACTTGAAATATTCTTTTCTACCATCAATGGTGTCAGTGGGTGTATTGACAAAAAGTTATAATTCTTACATTTCTTAGCCAATTTCCATACAATTGATGCAACTTTCCTCTCTTATAATCGCAATATCTAAATAAAGTAGTATAAATAACTTGTATTTCTACAAGTTATGACACTCCCAAATTTAGATATATGCTTGTCCTCAAGCATATCTTCTATTAAGGCAATAATGCTCAATTCCTCTCATAAATTTTGCGTCGATTGGTTGCTTCGAATGCTCCACTTAGGCACATTACTTGACAATGAAATTTCCTACTATCCTTGCTAATTCATATCAAGCCCTACTTTATTCTTCTATACTATAAATTTCTGCTCAAAAATGCTTTTCTAGTTTTAAAAAGAATGTTTACCTCTTCTTGTCAAAAAAACTTGATGTGTCTGGATGTTGTGGTCAAACTTTGCGTCATTTATTAGAGAATGTTGGTCATGGTTACACTCTTCGTTTTGGCTTGTTCCCACGGGTGTCATGCGAACATCCAACTTCGATTGTGTGCCAATTTCAACTTTAACTCATGAATTTTAAAGGATTTGTCTCTTGCATAATTTTATTTTCTTTTTCTTATGCGTTTTTCTCTTTTCATATTGCGTTGTTCTTGGAAACTCACCTTCGTTTTGGCTTGCTCCCATGGGTGTCATGCGAACATCCAACTTCGAGTAGGCTCCTTTCACAACTTAACTCTTATCAGGTTGGGATTTTTTTTTTTTTTTT
>NC_052356.1:48566102-48568474 GCF_009727055.1 Benincasa hispida | reverse complement strand
CGCATCACTTGATCTCATCTGCTCAGACCTTCCCCACCCTCAATTTTAGACAAAATTTCAAAAAGAGGGTTTGAGCAGAATTTTGAAGGGTAAAAGGTAAAGCATTGCTAAGCTACGAATTACCTAAGTGTTAGTTAGAAATTACAAAGTATGGGAAATGTTTCTAAGTGAGTGCATATTTTACATCATGGCAGCGCAATGAATAACACAAAAAGAAAGATTAAGAATATCGCATAGTCGACAAAGGATGATAAAAAGAGGCACAAGCATGTATAGAGAATTGTTACTTCGTTGTATTGAAAATTAACTAAGTATACAAACAATTACCTTCTTTCCCTTGCTTTTATTTTTCTTGCGCTAGTCGTACCACCCCTTGATTTCCTGCGGGAGCCACATTATCATTATTATCTGCCATATCAGCTGCTTTCTTTCACCTTGCTCGGATCTGGCGTGCCCGTGCGCCAAAATGTATGCTCGATCTCTGGGTCAGCTTCGAATTCTGGTTCAATCCCAGTACTCATAAACTATTAGACTGTTCTTCGCGTTGAACAGCCAGTACAAAGAGATCTATCCTACAAAATACTACAAACATACTCAACAATAACCGTTAACTAATCCCCAGCAACGGCGCCATAAACTTGATGACATAAAATGTTAATCTTTAAGCATAAGGACAATGATGAATATGAATTAGTGAATAAGTCCATGTCCCCAGAAACGGCGCCCTAAACATGTAACGTAAAATTTGTCCATAAACTTATAACGCATAAAATTTATCTTCTTATGTCATACAATGCATGGATGATTATAATGCAAGATACAACTTCTAAGTGCATAATGCGATGATGCAAAGATATGTGATAGTACTTCTAGATGTATGCGTTATTAATGGAATACTTGTAGTATGCTATGCATTGTCACAAGTTTCCTTGCGTTGAAACCAAGTATAATTTCACCGCAAGTTTCTCGGAGTGATCTGAGGTCGAACACAGGGATTGTTTTAGGTTAATTGTGTTACGTTTGTGATATATGCGACCGGGGGTTTTTCAATTTAATAAAAGTGAGGTTTGTACATGCGATAAAGTAAAACATGCGTTAAAGTAAAATTGAGATAAAATAAAGTTGCGGTAAGAAAATAAAATGCGATAAAAGTAAACCTAAGCTATGATGATACAAGATATAGGTTACATGATACATGATACCGAGTTTGAGACTGAGTGTGAAGATTATACAAAGAATCGTGTTGTGTGGTGGCAAGGCTTTATGTACGAAGCAGAAAGAGAAAAGATAATTAGTACAAACATCGCAAGTTCATTAATTGCGTTAAAGATATAACTACGGCTCCGCTTTCCCTTGGCGTACACCTCTCGGTGATCGGCAGTGTTCCCACATCTCTGTGGTGAAATAGAGATGAACGTAATGAACGCAAGGTTGCTTCCATCTCTAGAAGCACTTCTTGCTTTAGTTAACGCATTATTTTAACCTTCTCTCGACAGATCAGAATGGCATCTTCACTTTTGCTCTCACAGGTGAAGATGTCGTCTAGAATACTCTAGCTAAACATATTTATTTCTTTAGCACGAATTAAATTACTTGTTTAATTCATTCTAATTACCAAGGGATTAAGAAAACATCGTGGAGAAAGTGATTAATGGAGGAACGCAAATAGACAAAAACATGGAGATGAAAATGATCATGACATTTAATTATAGAATCAAACGTCTGATACATGGTGTGAATGTTTTTGACTAAGAAGATGAGATACAATTGATGATAGAGATAGAAACAAATACAGAAAAGTGCCAATGTCTTGACACAGATCTGGATGGAGAAATCGCTTGCCGACGTATGGAGTGAATGGAAGGATGAGCATCCCTCTCAGGCTTACTCAACCGATAGAGTTGATCTAGGTACAGAGATTCAGAGCGGGGATTTGGAATGATTCACCCTGAGACTCACCTCTCGACCTTGCCTTTTTTCTTCCCAGATCTTCTTCGATCAGCACTCAGACCAACCTCTCTCTCAATATATAAATATCAAAATAGCCTCGTATCAATTATATTTTTCAGTGAATTCTCTGAAGGTATTTATAGATGAATGCTTTGACTCTCTACCATGTGGTCCCCACTTTATTGTTATGGAAATTCCAAAAATTATGGACTAAATATTCCTTCTGTTATGTAATCAATCCGTCGAAAATGCACAACGGTTAGTTGTACACATGTCAAAATCCTCCTTGATTGCATTGATCATTTGCATCTTCGATCGTTTGTCCGCATGTGGTGTTGTTTTTTTATTACCGCATGCGGTTGAAGTTGCGTTGATCGCAAAGCTCTTGATCGATTGTCGCATGCGCCGTCATTGCGTTGATC
>NC_052356.1:48554231-48566077 GCF_009727055.1 Benincasa hispida | reverse complement strand
ACTCTCTTATTATTCTGAAATGATGGGCGCAATGTGACTGTAGATTAGTTATCCTTTTTCTCTTGAGCCATAAGTGCATACAGTGACTTTATTCTTGAAAAACAAACATGAAATATTATTTTCTACCATCGCAAGGGTGGTCAGTGGGTGTATTGGATGCAATTTATAATTCTTGCATTTCTTAGCTAATTTCATACAATTGATGCAACTTTTCTCTCTTATAACCTGCAATATCTAATAAAGCAGCATAAATAAACTTGTATTTCTACAAATTATCAATGGGCATGCGATGGAAGTTTGCCCGTAAAAATCCACATCTGTCTACTTGTAAAGAATAACCCTTTTCCGAATACCACAACCCCTGGTGGAGAAAACCACCCTAAATTTTGCTTGGAAGAATCAACAATAGAATTTCCACCATGTGGCGCAAAAAGGATGGCCACCAAGGATTTTTTCCCATGCAACAAACGGTCAAGACGAGCAATTAAGCAAGTAGCTCCAAACCACGCAATCCTCTTCTTTGGAAAGCCTACTGAAGTAATACATAGAGAAAAACAAAACCGTGCTTCAAAGTCAGTCTAGTCAATCTTGCAATCTTGAATTACAAATAGGCCAGATTGCGAGTAAGTTTGAAGAGTAAACCACAGGGGGTTTTCCTGAGTTCAATTGACTTCCACGCAACCCGAGGGGATCAGGTAAAGAGCAATATTAGGTTATGACATTGCGAAGTGGGAAGACTGTGGAAGAAGAAAAGAAGGAGCTTAGTAGAACAACTTCTATTGTTGGCTGAACCTGAGATTGCAGTGATGCAAGAAGAAGAAAAAAGAAGAAGAAGCAGATATAACCAGACGGTTTGCGTCCGACCTCAAAAGCCAACTGAAAACGGAACCGTGAAAGTTCAGTTAACCCCTTTTCCCATAGACAAAAAAGAAAAAAGTACGAGAAGTACAGTACCAATGCTTCTTATCTATGTTTAAAGCCAATTACATTGTTAATATTCCTTCAATGAAGCGATTGAGGAAATGTCTGCCTACACAAAGTTTTGACGGATATGGTAACTAAGAAAGGAGAGTGGAAAAATTTAGCCATGATGCGTTAACGCAAAAGTTTCCAAATCAATAATGTCCACTGAAGATGAGCGATCCTGGGAGGCTTTACCAATTCCTTGCTCCAGGAGGACTATACATCAAGCAAGCCTGTGTGACTTAGAAGCCCACCATAAATTTGATTGCCTCTGTCAATCTTTAGACAATTAAATGTAGGGCCAATTGCTGCCCCCAAAGTGACTCTCCAGTTGCCGATGGGAGGAGGAATGGGGATTTGGAGCTCTTAGTTCATCCAGAGGGAAAAGTGAAAGATGTGCTAATCGATCATTGACAAAATTTATCCTACCACCGACTTCATCATTTTGGACTTATGAGGCCACAAAGATGTGCCCATCATTCTTGGGCGACCTTTTCTATCAATGGGTTCATGCTCAAAATGATGTGCATTAAAGGGGAAATCACTTGGAGTATCAAACGGACAGAAGCTCAAGTTTAATATGAATTCGTGCCATGAAGTTTATTGGATAAGAAGACCTGGCATGATTCAGATGATGACCAGAATATCGATTGAAGAAGAAAAGTTTTGATGAAGAGAATGAAGAAGAGCGATGCCAGCGCATCCGTTGCTGCCTGCAATCGATCATAACAAAAACAAATCAGGGAAGAAGAAATGAATCGAAAAAACAAGAAGTAGAGCCAACAGAAAAAGAAGAAAGAAAAACAACGCATACCTTCCCTGGTGGAACCAACCAACACTTGAAGTGAAAGACCTTACCGACAATCATTAAAGTACGCATTTTTGGGACAGAATGAGAAGTGCTAGTTATCATTTCATCTACGCCTTTAAAGAAAGATCAGAAGAAGCAATTAATGTGCATCTCAAAGAAGCATGTGGACAGCAATTGCGAACGCTCGCTGATCATTAGAGGAATTAGACCCGCCATACTGAATGCCACCGACATTCGTCTAAAAGATGACCACAGAGCATTGAAAATCAACACAGACTCAACCTTGCGATGAAAGAGAGGTCGTCAAGAAGGAAGATTAATCAAATAGCTAGATGCAGGCCATTATCTATCGCTAATAGCATTATAGCACATGGGTCGGCCCAATGTAATGTCTGCAAAGAAGGGCGGAATACGGTAGTCTCAAATGGAAAGATATTGAATTATACTGCAAAGAACCATCATTATGCACATTGATGGATTACTGGCAAATTGATGCAACCAAAAAGAAAGATCATTTTCCTGCTGCCATTTCATTGACCAAATGCTAGACCATCTTAGTTGGAAATGATTTTTACTACTTCCTGAATGGTTATGTCGGATACAATCAAATTATGATAGCTCCAGAAGATCAGACAAGGCCACATTACCTGCCCATATGAGACATTTGCTTTTCGTCGCATGCTGTTTGGCCTCTGCAATGCGCCAAGCACTCCAAGGTGCGATGATGGCCATCTTTTCCAGATTTATGCTTGAGTATTCAGTGAATATTTAGGATGACTTCTCCATTTATGGGAAACACTTATGAGTTTGTTTAGCCAATTTGGAGAAGATACTGAAAAAATTGCAAACAGACGAATCTGGTGCTACACTGGGAAAAATCGCCATTTCATGGTGAGGAGGGCAATACTGTGGGACATAAAGGCTCTCTCGGGATGGTTGGAGTAGAAAAAGGCAAAAAAATCGAAGCAATTGAAAACTTCCACCCCCAACTAGCGTGAAGGCTGAGCTTCTTGGGGCAACGCCTGAAATCAAAGGATCATCCCTGATAACTTGAATTTGCTCATCGCTTCTATATTATAGAGCTTGGGTCCCGACAGCATTAATTAGACTATCTGAGTCTGACATTCGGGTGCTTTAGTCCTTTCTGAATCTCTTGCACTAAATGCCGTGGTAGTGAAATGTCTGCATCAATCTTTTAGGTTTTCTTGGGATAGATGCGTTGATGCGATCCATTCACCAACCTTGCGTTGAATCCTAAATTAGTATGCATTGTTGCTAGCTGCAATCATTCAATGACGCATTCATTTAATACTGCAACTCTAACACGACTGACTGCAATAGCTAGGCAAGCAAAACGTTCCCATGCGATGGACGCATACGGTTGAATACTGCAACATCCATTGCGTCTTTGATCGATGCGTTCAGCCTTCGATGGAGTGTTTCTCTGCATGCGGTCTGTCTATGGTGGTGGTTTGGTTTCTGCGTTTACGTCATTCATGTTTTATGCTAACAATAAAATAGAACTTTGAACGCATAATAATGCAAAATAGCGGGTTAGCTGAGATTCACATGCCTGATCAACGCAAGCTCATTTTCTCGTTGAATTCTTATCATGATTGTGCATTTCCTGCCTAACAACCTTCATAAATTCTAACGTAAAAAGGGCCTAAAGTAATGACATGCATTTCTGGCATGTATCACAACCCCCAAACTACAATCATTCTTGTCCTCAAAGCCTGCGTTATAACTTCAGGAAATTCTAACATCACCTTTCATGCTTTCCTTTTGAATGACCAGTTTCTCAAAATATAATATACACACCTTTAACCATCACCTTAATGCTCTCCTCTCACTTAGGCTGCTTCTTCAAAAGATCATTTCCAAGTTTAGACCCGACAAGTCTTGCTATAAAACTTTTATTCATTCACCACATTTTGTGTTTAAGCTTTGAGAAGCGGTTCGTTTCAAAAATAGTTTCAAAAATTTGCAATGGCTTATCAAAATGCGGTAAGATTGAACCTGGTTACGCCCTTCCATTTTGCTTATCCCCACGGTATGGTCATGCGGGTATCCAACTTCGGTTGCGTTCCCATATTCAACTCAACTCTTTGTTCGTTTGATTTGGCTTAGCGCCAGATAGAGGAGTTGCGCTTATGCGTTGATCCTGGTGATTGCCTCGTTTTTGGCTGTGCCCTAACGTTATGTCATGTGAATCATCCAACTTCGAGCCAAGTGCTTTCTCAGCTTAACTCTTATCAACATGGGTTTTCCCCATTGCGTTGACAGTGGGTTAATTAATTCTCAAAAAGCATCGCTTCACTTTTTTTTTTCAACGGAACGCATGCAATGAACGCAATTCTCCGAGACTGCTGCCACCCCAACATAGAGAGTTGGCAGCGTCTCACCGCAAACTAAAAATAAAATACCAAAAATGCGATAATAAATGTTTGAGCAAGGTTTGCACAAAAATAAAACTTAAGACTTCCAAAATTTGAAGACTAGTAAAGTAAAGAATTGCCTTGTGTCGATTAGTTAAAAGATGCGGTGAATCTATACGTACTATCAATAAAACATCGGCAAACACTGCAATCGGGAAAGAAAAGAATTTCAAAAGGATAAAGGCATACAATGATAAACAAGAAAAGACCTTAGGCGGAACAACAACATGCGGATCATTGCATTGAATTCACACGATCGAATGCATGCTTAGAGGATGAAAGGAATTCTTCTGAACTATGAACCGAGGAGCTATTGTTGCACCTACAAAGAGCAAACATACCACAAACCAAGGAAGCATCCATATTATCCAAAAATACAATGAAAATAAAATAAATAACCTTATACTAAGAAACAAACTAAGATAGAGTGAACAACTTCTATTGTGGCTGAACCTGAGATTGCAGTGATGCAAGAAGAAGAAAAAGAAGAAGAAGCAGTATAACCAGAGGTTGCGTCGACCTCAAAGCCAACTGAAACGGGAACCGTGAAAGTTCAGTTACCCCTTTTCCCATAGACAAAAGAAGAAAAAGTACGAAGAAGTACAGTACCAATGCTTCTTATCTATGTTAAAGCAATTACATGTTAATATTCCTTTCAATGAAGCGATTGAGGAAATGTCTGCCTACACAAAGTTTTTGACGGATATGGTAACTAAGAAGAGGAGAGCTGGAAAATTTGCCATGATGGCGTTAACGCAAAGTTCCAAATCAATAATTCCACTGAAGATGAGCGATCCTGGGAGCTTTACCATTCCTTGCTCCATAGGAGGACTATACATCAAGCAAGCCTGTGTGACTTAGAAGCCACCATAAATTTGATGCCTCTGTCAATCTTTAGACAATTAAATGTAGGGCAACTTGTGCCCCCAAAAGTGACTCTCCAGTTGGCCGATAGATCTCTAGTTCATCCAGAGGGAAAGTGAAGGATGTGCTAATCATCATTGACAAATTTATCCTACCAGCCGACTTCATCATTTTGGACTACGAGGCCGACAAAGATGTGCCCATCATTCTTGGGCGACCTTTTCTATCAATGGGTCATGCTCAAAATGATGTGCATAAAGGGGAAATCACTTGGAGTATCAACGGACAGAAGCTCAAGTTTAATATAATTCGTGCCATGAAGTTTTTGGATGAAGAAGACCTGCATGATTCAGATGATGACCAGAATTCGATTGAAGAAGAAAAGTTTGATGAAGAGAATGAAGAAGAGGATGCCAGCGCATCCGTTGCTGCCTGCAATACGATCATAACAAAAACAAACAGGGAAGAAGAAATGATCGAAAAACAAGAAGTAGAGCCAACAGAAAAAGAAGAAAGAAAAACAACGCAACCTTCCCTGGTGGAACCACCAACACTTGAATTGAAGACCTTACCAACACATTTAAAGTACGCATTTTTGGGACAGAATGAGAAGTTGCTAGTTATCATTTCATCTACGCTTAAAGAAGATCAGAAGAATGCATTAATGTGCATTCTCAAGAAGCATGTGCGAGCAATTGACTGAACGCTCGCTGATATTAGAGGAATTAGCCCCGCATACTGAATGCACCACATTCGTCTTAAAGATGACCACAGAGCAATTGAACATCAACACAGACTCAACCTTGCGATGAAGGAGGTCGTCAAGAAGGAGATTATCAAATAGCTAGATGCAGGCATTATCTATCCTATAGCATATAGCACATGGGTCAGCCCCATGTAATGTGTGCCAAAGAAGGGCGGAATGACGGTAGTCTCAAATGGAAAGAATGAATTAATACTGCAAAGAACCATCACTTATGGCACATATGCATGGATTACTGCAAATTGAATGCAACCACAAAGAAAGATCATTTTCCTCTGCCATTCATTGACCAAATGCTAGACCATCTAGTTGGAAATGATTTTTACTACTTCCTGGATGGTTATGTCGGATACAATCAAATTATGATAGCTCCAGAAGATCAAGACAAGGCCACATTCACCTGCCCATATGAGACATTTGCTTTTCGTCGCATGCTGTTTGGCCTCTGCAATGCGCCAAGCACGTTCCAAAGGTGCATGATGGCCATCTTTTCAGATTATCTTGAGTATTCAGTGGAAATATTTATGGATGACTTCTCCATTTATGGGAACACTTATGAAGTTTGTTTAGCCAATTTGGAGAAGATACTGAAAAGATGCAAACAGACGAATCTGGTGCTACACTGGGAAAAATGCCATTTCATGGTGAAGGAGGGCATACTGTTGGGACATAAGGTCTCTCGGGATGGGTTGGAGGTAGAAAAAGGCAAAAAATCGAAGAATTTGAAAAACTTCCACCCCCAACTAGCGTGAAGGCTGAAGCTTCTTGGGCACGCTGAATCAAAGGATCATCCCTGGATAACTTGAATTTGCTCATCGCTTCTATTATAGAGCTTGGGTCGCCGACAGCATTAATTAGACTACTCTGAGTCTGACATTCGGTGTGTTTAGTCCTTTCTGAATCTCTGCTACTAAAGAAGCGTGGTAGGTGAAATGTCAGCATCATCTTTTAGGTTTTTCTTGGGATAGATGCGTTGATGCATCCATTCCACCAACCTTGCGTTGATCCCATTAGTATGCATTGTTGCTAGCTGCAATCATTCAAATGACCGCATTCATTTAATACTGCACTCTAACACGATGACTGCAATAAGCTAGGCAAGCCACAACTCCCATGCGATGGACGCATACGGTTGATTCTGCAACATCCATGCGCTTTGATCGATGCGTTCGCTTGCGATGGAGTGTTTCTCTGCATGCGGTCGTCTATGTGGTGGTTTGGTTTCTGCGTTTACGTCCATTCATGTTTTAGCTACAAAAATAGAACTTTTAACGCATAATAATGCAAAATAGCGGGTTAGCTGAGATTCAACATGCTGATCAACGCAAGCTCATTTTCTCGTTGAATTCTTATTCATGATTGCGCATATTCTGCCTAACAACCTTCATAATCTACGTAAAAGGCCTAAGTATGACATGCATTTCTGCATGTCATCACACCCCCAAATTACAATCATTTTTGTCCTCAAGCCTGCGTTATACTCAGGAAATTCTAACTCACCTTTCATGCTTTCCTTTGCAATGACCAGTTTCTCAGAATATAATATACACACCTTTAACCATCACCTTTAATGCTCTCCTCCACTTAGGCTGCTTCTTCAAAAAGATCATTTCCAAGTTTAGACCCGACAAGTCTTTGCTAATAAACTTTTTATTCATTCACCACAATTTTGTGTTTAGCTTTTGAGAATGCGTTGTTTCAAAATAGTTTCAAAATTTGCAATGGCTTATTCAAAATGCGGTGTATGAACCTGGTTACGCCCTTCATTTTGGCTTATCCCACGTATGTCATGGGGTATACCAACTTCGGTGCGTTCCAATTAACTTCAATCTTGTACGTTTGATTTGGTTGCGCCAGATAGAGGAGTTGCGCTTATGCGTTGATCCTGGTGACTTGCCTTCGTTTTGGCTTGCCCCTACGTATGTCATGTGATCATCCAACTTCGAGCAAGTGCCTTTCTCAGCTTAACTCTTATCAACATGGGTTTCCCCATTGCGTTGACAGTGGAGTTATTATTCTCAAAAGCTCGCTTCACTTTTTTTTTTCAAACGAACGCAATGCAATGAACGCAATTCTCCGAGACTGCTGCCACCCCCAAACATAGAGGTTGGCAGCGTTCTCACCGCAAAGCTAAAAATAAAATTACAAAAATGCGATAATAAATGTTTGAGCAAAGGTTTGCACAAAATAAAACTTAAGACTTCCAAAATTTGAAGAAGCTAGTAAAAGTAAAGAATGCCTTGTGTCGATTAGTTAAAAGATGCGGTGAACTATACGTACTATCATAAAAACATCGCAAAACACTGCAATCGGGAAAGAAAGAATTTCAAAAGGATAAGGCATACAAGATAACAAGAAAAGACCTTAGGCGGAACAACACATGCGATCATGCATTGGAATTCACACGATCGAAGCCATGCATTAGAGGATGAAAGGAATTCTTCTGAACTATGAACCGAGGAGACTTATTGTTGCACCTACAAGAGCAAACATACCACAACCAAGGAAGCATCCATATATCCAAAATAACAATGAAAATAAAATAAATAACCTATACTAAGAAATCAAACTAAAGATAGAGTAGAATATGTCCCTAGAAAAATAGGAGTGTTGTCACCGCAAGGAGTCTCCCATGCAGGAGATGGTTCTCAACTGCTTGGGTCAAGTTGCCCTGACCATTGGAACTTCTGGCAATTGTTAGGGGCATGCAGTCGTCACATGCTTAGAATTACCTTAAGCTCTTTTGCGACTGATTGCCCTTCTAACTTGGGATCAACATTGGCATTCAACGCATCGCCTACACTTCAATATTGTTTGCAACCTGGTCGCACAAGCTGCAATATCCCAAGATAAAAAGTTTGCTTGCAAAGACACAAAACTTAACAAACATTTAGTTGCCAAGTCTCCGGCAACGGCGCCAAAAACTTGATGATGAGAAATTAGAAGTCAATTTTACTCGACAACAAAAATCCCTCGGACACAGTATGCGATGCATGTTCCTAAGATATGCATTGATAGTCATGCGTTAGAATGATAATGCGTTAATGGGTGTATGCGATGACCATACGTCCTGTCACAAGTTTTCTTGCGCTCACGCAAGGTATAACGCGAACATAAGTTTCTCGAGTAATCCGAGGTCGAACACAGGGACTTGTAGCTATATGTATGCGGTAATGTGCATGTGGCGGTTTAAAGAAAAGAATGGAAAGGAGGTTGCTAAGTTAATCTTACACCTACTTCTATCTAACAGAGAACATAATAAGAATATGCATGAGAGGTAGAAATAGGACAATACTTGACATGAAATAAATGTATGGGAAAATAGATAAAATGTGGATATGTTTTCATTGCAATACTTAAGAGTGACCGCAAGGGCAACCTTAGTCAACGCAAGCCATGCGATTATGCAACACAAATACAATAGTAAACCACCTCTCGGTGCGAATGCTACGGCTTCTAATGCTAGAACGCATGCGATATATGCGATAAGTCTATAGGACCTACACAGAAGCCTCTATTCTTATTTATGTGATGACAAATTGACACACAAACAAATAAGGCGACCACATAATATCATACCTATTCCTAGGGTGCATGCGATGTAATGTTGACAAATAGAGCTTATCTCTAAGTCCCTATCTCTTGCTTATGCCGATCTAATCTCGCTATCTCGAGTCTAGATTCTAACCTAGCTCTCTCGAGTCATTAGGTTCTTTCTTTAAACCTTCTATCGAGTAGCTCTAAAGGGGTGTTGGGCACAACATAAAACAAGACAAACGCATGAACCTGGTAGATGAAAGATTATTCCTATCTCTAGTGAACAATGCGTACATTGCTTAATGTGACCAACCACTTACCCTCCTGGGCAATTGGTTGTTGTTGACTTTACTCATAGACAAGCAATGCGTTAGCCTATAGATGGGCATTGCAGAAGCTTCACACTAAGCAAATAAGATTACTCACGCACTCGGGTGGGTTGCTACATGCTTCGTATCCCTAATCCACATGACTAAGTATGCGATACCCAAGCAATCCCACTAAGTGTTGCAATGAAAGTAAAGATGCTAAGCAGAGAAGATGGAGATGGAGTTGAAGGAACAGAGAAATGCATTGAAAACAAATTGTATTCATTCCTTAACAACAAAATGTCATACAATAAAATATAAGAAAAGAAAGGGAAATGGAATGACTGGCTGGAAGCAAAGACTTGCTTCCAGCGGATGTGCGTCAAGGCTATCGGTGGTGCCATGGATGGGCGGAAGAGCTAACTCTCTCGAGATCTAGCTCTGATCGAAGGCTCCGATCATCACTCGGAATGGATGAACAAGGTGAAGAACTCTCGGCGTCTTCTCACGTAATTTGTCTGGATCGCAGGGAAAATACCTGAATCACAAGGATCATCCCCGGATAAGTTGAATTTCTGCTCATCGACTTCTATTTATAGAGCTTGGGTCACCGACATCATTAATTGGACTGCTCTGACTCTAACATTCGGCGCGTTAGTTCTTTCTGAACCTCTACTACTAACAGCATGGTATGTGAAATGTCAGCATCATCTTTTGGTTTTTCTTGAGGTAGATCCATTGATGTGTCCATTCCATCAACCATGCATTGATCCCATTAGTATGCATTGTCAGGTAGCCGCAATCATTCAATGACCGCATTTGCTTAATATCGCAACTCTACACGATCACCGCCATCACTAGGCGAGCGCAACTCCCATGCGATGGACGCATACGGCTAATTACCGCAACATCCATGCCTTGATCGACGTGTTCAGCCTTGTGATGGAGTGTTTCTCCACATGCAGTTGTCTATGCAGTGGTCCGGTTTCCGCGTTTGCGTTTATTTCCTATATTAGCTACAAAAATAGAATGTTGAACGCATAATAACGCAAAATAACGAGTTAGCTAAGATTCAACATGCTGATCGACGCAAGCTCATTTTCTCATGAATTCCTATCATGATTACCGCATATTCTACTTAACAACCTTCATAATTCTAAGTAGTAGGCCTAAGATGACATGCATTTCTGCATGTCATCACACCCCCAAACTTACAATCATTCTTGTCCTCAAGCCTGCGTTATACTCAGGAAATTCTAACTCACCTTCATGCTTTCCTTTGTGATGACCAGCTTTCAGAATATAATACACACACCTCTGACCATCACTGCAATGCTCTCCTCCATTTAGGCTGCACATTCAAAAAGATCTTTTCCAAGTTTAGATCTGGCAAACCTTTGCTCAAAAGCTTTAAATTCATTCACCACAATTTTGTGTTTAGCTTTTGAGAATGCGTTTGTTCAAAATAGTTCAAAGATTTGCGATGGCTTATTCAAATGTGGCGTTGAACCTGGTTACGCCCTTCATTTTGGTTACCCCCACGTGTGTCATGCGAGCATCAAACTTCGGTTGCGTTCCATATTCAACTCAACTCTTGTCTCGTTTGATTTGGCTTGCGCCAGACAGAGGAGTTGCGTTTATGCGTTGATCCTGGCGACTTGCCTTCGTTTTGGCTTGCCCCTACTTATGTCATGTGAACATCCAACTTCGAGCAAGTGCCTTTCTCAGCTTAACTCTTATCAACATGGGTTTCCCCATTGCGTTGATAGTGGAGTTATTATTCTCAAAAGCTCACTTCATTTTTTTTTCAAATGATCGCAATGCAATGAACGCAATTCTCCGAGACCGTTGCCACCCCCAAACATAGAGGTTGGCAACGTCTCACTGCAAAGCTAAAAACAAAATTACAAAAATGCGATAACAAATTTTTGAGCAAAGGTTTGCACAAAATAAAACTTAAGACTTTCAAAATTTGAAGAAGCTAGTAAAAGTAAAGAATGCCTTGCATTGATTAGTTAGAAGATGCGGTGAACTATACGTACTATCATAGAAACATCGCAAAACACCGCAATCGGGAAAGAAAGAATTTCAAAAGGATAAGGCATACAAGATAACAAGAAAAGACCTTAGGCGGAACAACACATGCGATCATGCATTGGAAT
>NC_052356.1:48390475-48546431 GCF_009727055.1 Benincasa hispida | reverse complement strand
AGTATGAAATACTCAGTAAGTAGCCCCACCACTGGGGTCAGGCTAGGCATCTATGTCCTCTAGATACCCGCATATGGCACATAAATACATGTAATAGATATGAGATTGAGTCCTACCCTATTATAGTTAAGTATGCTCACAAAACTGGTGAATCCCGAAGGAAACACAAAACTAGTGAATCCCGAAGGAAACACAAACTGGTGAATCCCAAAGGAAAGACAAACTGGTGAATCCCGAAGGAAACACAAAACTGGTGAATCCCGTAGGAAATACAAACTGGTGAATCCCGAAGGAAACACAAACTGGTGAGCATCTAACTAATCAATGAGGATATTCACACAGTCTTAACGTGCTATGATTCAACATTGTACAGTTATAAAACATACATAAAAATCCTTGATACCGTGGCTTCATCACATACACATAATTTTTAATAACATATTATACATCATCCATGTATAACTTATATCATAAATCCACAACATGCAAGTATGCCTCAACACCAGCAGATCAGACATCGACATATGAAAAAAAATCAGAATTTGTGCCAGATATACTTTGATTCAGGTCATACTATCAATCAACATGCTAACATTTACCATAACACACACTAATCATGCTAGCATATAACTAAAGCCTGGCCCGTGGGCAGTTCCAGTGGTAAGATTACTTACCTTAATCGAAATTCCACAGATAAACTCCGAAAACCAAATGATGACCTTGATTGGAAGTAACGACCCTATCATACGAATACAACCATAAAATCTCAGTCCAACAATAATTTCGAAACTTCAGATTCAAAACCACAGTACCCCAAAAGCTTACCCAAGGAACTTGATTAACAACCACTCCAAAATCTCGACTCCAAAATCTCCTTCTAACAAAGTCTAATTCCAACGAACGACAATTTAAAACCTTCAAAACATGAATTAAATGATTATTTAATTCGATAATTAATGGGTGTCAAAAATCCTTCAAGAAATCCATCTCATAACGTTGACCTTACTTAAATCCAAGATCTATTCAAAATCAAGAGTCGGCGGCGGAAACTGGAGTTGAATGGCGGCCCCGTTACAGAAACGCGAGCAGCCCGTTGGACAGATCTATGGTGGCGGAGCAGCTCCTCGGTTCGAGCTCGAAACAGGCGACGGTGACTCGGACGGACGGATCCTCCGACTGGGCGACATCGGTGCGACTCCGAACAGACGGACAAAGGAGGGTATGGGGGAGTCACACGGTGCAGTCTGTGGGGCTTGAAGGGCTGTCTCTTATACACATCTAGATGTGTATAAGAGACAGGTATTAAAGGGAGTAGGGTTTGACTTTTTATAAAAAAACAATAATAATAATAAAACGAAAAATAGTATATCTTTAATTAAATCTTTTCCTTAACCCACTTTATACTATTTAATTTCTTTCTTCTTTCCAAAAATAATTAATTCCTGCCATAACTTTTCAAAATTGAATAATTTTGAATAATTCCCACGACAACATTTAAATCCTCGCACTTATACTTTAAATTCAAAATTCCAAACATGCCCTTCAACTAAGGACAATTACTGAAAAGGGAAAAGATTTACATTATTAATAAATAAATAAAAAGGCGTGGGATGTTACAGAAAGTAAAAATGCTAAGCAAAGAAGATGGAGATTGAGTCGAAGGAATAGAGAAATGCATTGAAAACAAATTGTATTCATTCCTTAATCACAAAATGTCATACAATACAATATAAGAAAAGAAAGGGAAATGGAATGACTTGCTTACTTCCAGCGAATGTGCGTTAAGGCTGCCAGTGGTGCCATGGATGGGCGGAGGAGCTGACTCTCTCGAGATCTAGCTTCGGTCGAAGGCTCTGATCGTAACTTGAATTTCTGCTCATCGGCTTCTATTCATAGAGCTTGGGTCGCCGATAGCATTAATTGGACTACTCTGAGTCTGACATTTAGCGCGTTAGTCCTTTCTGAACCTCTGCTACTAACGGCGTGGTAGGTGAAATGTCAGCATCATCTTTTGGTTTTTTTCAAGGTAGATGCGTTGATGCGTCCAATCTACCAACCTTGTGTTGATCCCATTAGTATGCATTGTCGCATAGCCACAATCATTCAATGATCGCATTTGCTTAATACCACAACTCTATACGATGACTGCAATCGCTAGGCGAGCACAACTCCCATGCGATGGATGCATACGATTGACTACCGCATCATCCATGCATTGATCGACGCGTTCGACCTTGCGATGGAGTGTTTCTCCGCATGCGATCATCTATGCAGTGGTCCGGTTTTCGCATTTGCATCAATTTCCTATTTTAGCTACAAAAATAGAACATTGAATGCATAATAATGCAAAATAACGGGTTATCTAAGATTCAACATGTCGATCGATGCAAGCTCATTTTCTCGTGAATTCCTATCATGATTGCCATATATTCTGCCTAACAACCTTCATAATTCTAAGTAAAAGGCCTAAGATGACATGCATTTCTGCATGTCATCACTTGCGTTGATCAGTTCAGGCCGTTGTAAAAGGTTTCCATCAGAATGCAATTAGGAATCTTGATGTGCAGACAGTTCTTTACCCATCTTCTGAATCATACCCATGCGATGTTGAGAGTCTCGTTTTCCATCTGTTCAAAATTAAACACATCCCTCCGTTTTCTTGCGTTGACTGCGGGCGAGAAGAATTTCTTCATGTATCGCTCGACCAACTGCTTCCAAGAATTAATTTCATTTGGCTCTAATGAATGAGCCCACCTTTTTGCCTCATCTCGTAGTGTATACGGGAAGAGATACACTCTAATTCCATCTAGAGTCATGCCAGGAATGGAGAAAGTATTGCACCTTTTCTCGAAGACTGTCAAGTGTGCATATGGGTCTTCATCTTGTTGATCTCCGAATTGCCCCGCATTTTGGATCATTTGAACCATGACCTGCTTTATCTCAAAGCGTGCATTCTCCTCTACCATGGGCCTTGCAATTCCGGGTGAGAAGTCATATAAGTTAGGCGTCGCATAGTTCCACATTGGGATATTGCGGTCGGCTGCTAGGAAAACTGGGTCCTGCGTCGGCCGATTAACCCCTTGATTCCCCTTGTGCCTATCATTGTTATTCATGTTTCTCCTTCACCTTGTTCGGTTCTGGCGTACTTGTGCGCGAAAAGTATGCTCGATCTCTGGGTCGGATTCGAATTTTTGTTCAGTCCCAGAACTCATAAACCATCAGCCTGCTTTCTGCGTTAAAAAGATAGTACAATAGAGATCTGTCCTGCAAAATACTACAAAAATATTCAACACTAAACGTTGCCAATCCCCGACAACAGTTCCAAAAACTTGTATAGACAAAATTTATGCGTTGATGAATGATTCAAGTTTTTGTCCCCGGCAACGGCGCCAAAAACTTGTAAAGATTTAAAATAGAATGATTATGATGCTTATGCACTATGATTTATGATATTGCGATACTACGTTCGCGATGATGATGATATGCTTCGTAGTATGTGTTCGTGTAGTGCATGTCACAAGTTTTCTTGCGCTGGAACCAAGTATAATTCCAACGCAAGTTTCTCAGAGTGATCTAAGGTCGAACATGGGGATTGTTATGATTAATGCGATACTAATGTGGTATATGCAACCAGTTAACATAAAGAATAATGAATTCGTTTGCTTAAAAGTAAAATGCAGTAAAGAATAAAATGCGATGGTAACAAAAATCGCGTTGGGCCCACCGCGGCCCAACCCATAAAAAGAGTCCCTTCCCTCGTTATGAAACTTTACCTCATTTTGCAAATCAGAAACCCTAGAGCCTTTGCATCTAGACCTTTCTTCTTCCCCAGCATTCCAGCGTTTTACCAGTCCTCCCAAGTTCATATCCATGGTTGACCAAACTCCCAACCAATCTACTTCACCATCCACCCCTGACCAAGTAGCCATGTGAGAGGCAACATTTTTGGCTGCCAGTCGCAAACTCGCTGCCCAAACCCACACTGTCTCCAGACTTGCTGGGAGAGCCCAGAGAAACCCTCTGGCCATTAGGCCTCCTCTGTTCAAAAAAGGAGGAAGCACTGAGACCATTCCTGTTCCAATACCTANCCTCTGGCCATTAGGCCTCCTCTGTTCAAAAAAGGAGGAAGCACTGAGACCATTCCTGTTCCAATACCTACCATCTCGACTGAGAGTGAAAGGAAGAGACGTGATGATACGGAGGTGTTTAGCAATATTTTGAGTACCTTGGAGCTAGAAGGTGGACTGCCTGAGGCTGGGGTTTTAATTCAACCACTGCCTATAGAGGAAGAGACAGTGGTGGTGGCAAATGGACTAGTGGTGGTGGAGGCAGTGGTGACTGAAGAAGAAACGGGAAAAGGTGTTCTGGCCATAAAGATTCCTGATGCGATTGCCAATGTAGAAGCCAAGAGAAGAAGAAGAGATTGCAATTGAGGAGGCCAAGGAGGCGGAAGTTGTATTAGAGGCCTCTAAAGTCGTGTTGGAGGGGTTTGTAATAGAGGCGCCACCAAAGGTGGCTGAAGAGAAGAAAGAGAAAAAGAAGAAGAAGAAGAACAGGGGAAAGAAGAATGGGGAGGCTGAATTTTCCCATCATCGCAAAGAAAAGAAGAATAAAGAGAAAAAAGATGATGATGAAGATGAGAAGGCCAGGAAGGAAAGAAAGAAGAAGTAGAAAGAAGAAAAGAAAATGCGTTGGCGTGAAGAGAGGCGCCTAAGAAAAGAAGAGGAAGCGAGGAAGAGGGCTGTGAACCCGGAGATAGATGGAGAATCAACCTCCGTAAGGGAGGATAAGGGGAAATGGCACAGTTGATGAAATCGGCGCAACCCGAAACAATGCAAATGGTTATGACCGACAAAGGAAAAGAAGTAGAGGGAACCCCCCTAATGCGGCGTCGTAGGGAGAATGCGCCGCAATGGTCCACTATTGACCCTCAGAGATTAATTTTGGCATTGGAAGAGAAAGAGAGAAAAAGAAAAGAAGAGGAGGAGAAGTGAGAAAAGATGGAGGGGGGCAAGCTCATCATCGTAGGCGGGAATAGAGTAAGAAGATTGGAGTTAGAAGAAATGTGATGCAGCAATGAGCTTGCCAGACTTGAAGGGATAGGGAAGCGCGAGGAGGAACAGCGTTTGTTGCAGGCCTCTAAGCAATTTGAAGAAGAATTTGCGAGAGAAGAAAGAGAAGAAGAAGAAGAAGAGAGGAGGAAGAAAGAAGAAGAGGACAGATTATTGGAGGAAGAGAAAAGGAAAAAATGCGAAGCCAATAAGCGGCACTTATACATGAAGAAGGGAAAAGAATTCGTAGAGCGTGAGAAAGAAGAACAGCGCAAGGAGCGGGAAAAGAAAGAAAGACAAGCAACTTGCCTTGGATTAGAAAAAAGCAAGGCGATCGTAGAAAGCAGCGACTCCGCACCTGCCAGGAAGCATTCATCAAGGAAAAAGGAGAATGATGATATGTTGATCGAGATGGGCTTCTTTCCTGCGCCGAATCCACTACTGGTGACGAATCACTGATAGGTATGATTGATGATGTTCTATGGTTGAAATGATGCGATACTACTACTAGATATGTGTTAATTATGGATGTTCACGTAGTATGCCATGCGTTGTCACAAGTTTCCTTACGATGGAACCAACTGTAATTCCACCGCAAGTTTCTCGGTGTGATCCGAGGTCGAACTTAGGGACTGTTTTAGGTTATTGTGATATGTTCACATCATATACGACCAGGTTTTCAATCTTTAAAAAAATGTGTTTGTACAGGTATATAAATTGCGCTAAAATAAAGTAAAGTAGTAAAGATGCGATAATAAAATACAATTCAATAAACCTAAGCTAGATGATACAAGATACAGGCTTCATGTTACAAGATGTTGGGGTCAAGGTTGTCTGTGAAAGTTATGCAAAGACGTGGAATGCGGCAACAAGTCTTATGAACAGAATAAAAAGAGAAAGATAAATAATATAAACAGCGCAAGTTCTCAATTGCGTTGAAGTTACAAATACTGTTCCGCTCTTCTCTAGGTGTACACCTTTCAGTGATCGGCCACGTTCCCACATGTCTGTAGTGAAACAGAGTAACGTAATGAACGCAAGGTTGCTTCCATGTCTTGAAGTACTACTCGTTTTAGTTAACACATTCTTCTAACCCTCTCTCGATAGATCAGAATGGCATATGCACTTCTGCTCTTACAGGTGAAGATGTCGTCTAGCATGCCTTAGCTAAATGCATTTTATACCTTCAACACAAATTAAGTACTTGTTTGATTCATATTAACTATCAAAGGATTAAAAAGACATCAAGGAGAAAATGATTAATGGAGGAACGAAAATAGACAAAGAATGGTATATGAAAGCTATCGAAACATTTAAAATATCTATTAAGCGTTTGATACATGGTGCGTGAATTAAAAGATAAAGAGAAAGTGAAATATAATGCTGAAAGAGATAGAACAGATACAAACAAGTGCCAATGTCTTGGCACTGATTCGATGGAGATCTGCTTGCCAGTTAGTATGGATCTGATGGTAGGAAGAGCTTCCCTCTCAGGCTTGCTCCACTGGTAGCAGAGATCTATGCATAGAACTTTCGATCGGGTATTCGGCATATTAGATATGAGATTCACCTCTCGGCCTTATCTCGTCTTCTTCCCAGATTTCTTCACTTAAGCACTCAGCTCAGCCTTTTCTCTCAATAGTTTAGCAGCACTTAGCCTTGTATTAAGTAGCATAAGTTTTCTCTGAAATCTATGGGGTATTTATAGGTGCAGGTCTTTGACTCCGGCCTTGTGGTCCCCACTGATGGTTCTGGTAATTCCGAACATGGAGGGATATTATTCCTTCTGTTATGCAATCAAATCATCAATCTGCACAACCATTAGTTGTACACGCGTTTCAATCCTTCGATTTTGCGTTGGTCAGTTGGATCTTTCGATCGTGGATTTGCATGCGGTGTTGTTTTTATTACAACATGCGGTTGAAAGTTAGCTCTGGATCGATTGTCCCATGCGTCGTCATTATGGTGATCATCTCTTCATTGTTGATTAACGGGCGCAATGTGACAAAGATGCGTTTATCAGTTTCTCGTGAGCCTTGAGCGTAAGCGGTGACTTGGTTTCCAGCAAAATAGAGGAAAACTCAGCTTGTCTTCCATCTTTATGGCGTTAGTGGGTGTAATTGTGATCATTTATAATTATTGTAATTCTAAGCTAATCTTCATACAATCGGCGCATATTTACTAACTTTTGGCCACAATATCCAGATAAGGTGGCATAAATAACTTGTATTTCTACAAGTTATCAACTACCTGACCTTATCACGAGCGTAATTGTGGAACATTGGTGGGACACGTTCTACCAGTGCCCATCCATCATCGTGCCTCAAATAGTGCGAAGCTTCTACCGCGGGCGCCTTCATGGAAACAGGGATGCGGTGACCTTTAAAGGAGAAACAGTATCCTTCAGCGCAAGGGACATCAACGAAATTTATCAGATGAAGGACAACCCTGCACTAGGGAACAAGATTATTGATGATCCCACAGAAGAACAGACAGACGATGCGCTGAGAGTATTAACGTAACTGGGAACGAAGTGATCGGTCTCGCTTAAAGGCATCCGCACCCTGAAGTCCAAGTCCTTGCTACCGGAGGGAAGGCTCTGGGTTTACTTGGTCAAGAAGCGACTGATACCAACAATGCATGAAAGAACTATATCAAGGGATAGGGTCATGGCCGCATACTGCATTGCTCGTTGCATTCCTATCGACGTAGGGTAGTTGATCGAAAGGAAGATCAGAGTATTGGTGGGGCATATTCGAGGGAAGTACTTCTTTCTGTGAAGCGTTTCAAGTCTATTCCTGTCTATGGGTGTAGGCGTTGATGAGGAGCCCATGCCAGAAGTCCATGGCCTCATTAACATCAAAATCTTGAGGATGCTCGTCAAAGACTCCTCGCATTGCCCCGAACTGCCAGCAAAGAGGCCTGCGATCGATTTGAATGCGCCACAAGAACCAAGGCCCAAGAGACAGTGAAGAGAAGACAAGGGAAAAGAGAAGGTCTAGGAGTCACCAACGCAAGATTCAGTACTTATCGACCCTCTTCCTTTAGTTATTCGGCATCCAAGCCCTCCGAGCCCACCAGTGCAACCCTTTTCCCCTCTTCACGAACATTTTACCAATCTTCTCCTTGTCCCAACCTTCTCATTTATCTACCTAGCAGCCCCACCTTCACCAATAGCATCATCACTGCAACCCACCATTCCACTGCCGCAAGTTGATGACCCACACAATTTGGGTGAAGGCACCTCTGCCCAACCCCAAAACGATGCTGGCGAGACATCGTAGGCACAACCTTCCATCACCTCCATGGCTGCTGAGTTAGCAGAAATGAGATCCCTCTTCTCCCAACAACAATAACTTTTCTCTCAACAACAACACTTCTTCAACCAATGATTTGAAGTGGTAATGGAGCGGATTGATGATATTCAACGCAATGCTGCCAAATCAAGAGAGGCGTTGATCAACATGCAGCACAACATTTATAAAGTCCAAATGCACTAGAGAATGATTGCAGAGTGTAATCAAGAGTACTTCAACTTTCTCACCGCATATCTTCATGGTCCAATGGTGCCCCTATAGCTCCGCCAACACTTAAATTTTGAAGAAGCTCCTCCTGCACCACCTCAAAATCTGCCTCCAGACCCACTAGCCCCTCAGCAATAATCCTCCTATATTTTTTCTCTTCTATGTGCCATTATGTATTCTTTTAAATTCATTTATTATTTTATAAGTTAATCAATTCTTTCATTCTTGTACAGTAACAAACTTTTTTATTGCGTTCATTTATAATTTTTTGTATACTTTGTTAATATTCAATACAATTGAGTACATATTCACTCTACTATTTGCCTATGCCTTTTTCTTTATCATCCTTTGTCAATACTTCCGATGTTCTGAATCTTTTACTTTTTTGTTCTTCATTGCGTTGCTATGATGTAATATATGTTTATACTTAGAAACATTTCCCATACTTTGTAAATTTTGACTAACACTTAGTTAATTCTTAGTTTAGCAGTACTTTACCTTTTATCTTCCAAAGTTCTGCTCAAACCTTCTTTTTGAAATTTTCTTCTAGGTGTTTGTCTAGTCTCTCCAAACAACGCAATGATGACCTCTGCTCATCTTTAAATTTGCAGGTGGGGAAGGTCTGAGCAGATAAGATTAGAATATGCAATATTTTAAGAAAGTGCGTTCAATTTTCATTACCAAAAAAAAAAAAAAAAAAAAACTCCAATGTCAGCGCAAGGGAATCTTTAAAAATGTTTCCCAACCTGATAAGAGTTTAGTTGTGAAAGGAGCCTACTCGTAGTTGGATGTTCGTATGACACCCGTAGGAGCAAGCCAAAACGAAGGTGGTTTTCCAAGAACAATGCAATATGCAATATGAAAAAAAAAAAAAAAAGAAAAAGAAAGCAAGAGACAACTCCTCTGAATATTATGAGTTAAAGTTGAAATTGGAATACAACCGTAGTTGGATGTTCGCATGACACCCGTAGGGACAAGCCAAAACGAAGAGTGTAACCATGACCAATAGTCTCTAATAAATAACGCAAAGTTTTGTAGATATATCGAGTTGTTTTGACAAAGAAGAGATAAACATTCTATTGTGAAAAATTAGAAAAGCATTTTTTAGCAGAATTTTGTTACATAGAAGAATAAATTAGGGCTTGTTAAGAATTAGCGAAGTTAGAAGGAAATTGTGATGTCAAGTAATGTGCCTAAGTGTAACATTTGGAGCAACCAATCGACGCAAAAATATAGGATAGGAATTAAGCTTTATTGCCTAAGTAGAAGATATGCTTGAGGACACACATATATCTAAATTTGGGGGTATGATAACTTGTAGAAATACAAGTTATTTATACTGCCTTATTTAGATATTGCGGCCAAAAGAGAATAAATATGCGCCAATTGTATGAAAATTAGCTTCGAAATACAATAATTATAAATTATCGCAATTACACCCACTGACATCTTTACGATGGAAGAAAAGGAGATTTTTACTCTGTTTTGCAGGAAATCGAGTCACCGCTTTCGTTCAATGCTCAAGAAGAACTGATCAACGCATCTCTGTCACAATGTGCCCTTCAATCAGCAATGAAGAGACAATTAACGCAATGACAATGCAATGCGACAGTTGATCCAGAACTGACTTTCAACCGCATGCGGTAATAAAAACAACACCGCATGTGAACTCACGATCAAAAGATGCAGCTGAGCAATGCAAAAGGGAGGATTGAGACACGTGTACAACTAATGATTGTACAGAATTGATGGTCTGATTGCATAACAGAAGGAATAATATCCCTCCATCTTCGGAAATTCCATAATAACCAGTGGGGACCACAAGGCTGGAGTCAAAGATCCTCACCTATAAATACCCCATAGATTTCAGAAAAAAAATATGCTACTCTATACAGGGCTAATTGCTGCTAAAGTGTTGAGAGGAAAGGCTGAGCTGAGTGCTTAACTGAAGAAATCCGGGAAGAAGACGAGACGATGCCGAGAGGTGAGTCTCAATTCTATTATGCCAAATACCCACAGAGAAGCTCTGTGTTCAGAACCCTGCTACTAGTTGAGCAAGCCTGAGAGGGAAGCTCATCCATCCATCTGATCCATCCAATCCGGCAAGCAGATCTCCACCCGAATTAGTGCCAAGACGTTGGCGCTTGTTTGTATCTGTTCTATCTCTTTTCATCATTGTATTTCACCTTCTTTATCTCTTCATTCACACCATGTATCAAACGCTTAATAGATATGTTAAATGTTTCGATTGCTTTCATATCCCATTTTCTGTCTACTTCCGTTCCTCCATTAATCACTTTCTCCATGATGTCTTCCTAATCCCCTAGTAGTTAATATGAATTAAACGAGTACTCAATATGTGTTAAAGAGGTAAATACGTTTAGCTAAGGCATGCTAGACGGCATCTTCACCTGTGAGAGCATAAGTGAAGATTCCATTCTGATCTATCGAGAGAAGGTTAGAAGAATGCGTTAACTAAAGCAAGTAGTACTTCCAGACATGGAAGTAACCTGGCATTCATTACGTTCGTCTCTGTTTCACCACAAACATGTGGGAGCGCGGCCGATCCCTGAAAGGTGTACGCTAAGAGAAAAGTAGAACCGTACTTATAGCTTCAACCCAATTAAGAAACTTGCACTGTTTATATTAGTTATCTTTCTCTTTCTGTGTTGTACATAAGACTTGCCACCGCATTCTATGTTCTTTGCATAACCTACACAGCCAGCCTGGACCCCAACATCTTGTATCATGAAGCCTGTATATTGTATCATCTAGGTTAGGTTTACTCTACTTATTTTATTATCGCATTTTTTTTTACTACTTTCCTTTACTTTACCGCACTTTTATATACTTGTACAAAACACTCTTTAAAGATTGAAAAACTTGGTCGCATATATCACAAACATACCACAATAACCTCAAACAGTCCCTGTGTTCGACCTTGGATCACACCGAGAAACTTGCGGTGGAATTACACTTGGTTCCAATGTAAGGAAACTTGTGACAACGCATGGCATACTACAAGAACATTCATAATTAACGCATATCTAGAAGTAGTATCGCATCATTTCGAGCATAGCATAGCATATCTTTTTAGCATCAATTCGAGCGGTCACCAACTCCTAACTATACTTGCATTGTTATTCTGTACTTCATCTTTTATATCTATTCAATGGAAGTTATATTTCTACATCTGCTCACTCTTTTAATACGCATGAGTAGTTAAACTAGTTGAATGGGTTGAGAGGAACTAAGTGAACATGATCTAGGATGTTTTATGCTGTGCGAAACATCCCTTTAGAGTTGCGAGAGAGAGAATCTAAAGAAAGAACCTAATGTCTCAAGAGAGCTAGGTTAGAATCTGACTTGAAAGAGCAAGATTAGGCCTGCATAAACAAGAAATAGGGACTTAGAGATAAGCTCTGTTTGTCAACTTGCATTGCATACAACCTAGGAATATGAATGATATTATGCGATCGCATTTTTATGTGAATGTCATTTTATCATCGCATAAATAGAAATAGAGGTTTATGTGTAAACCCTGTAGACTTATCGCATATTTATCGCATGCGTTCTAGCCTTAGAAGTTGTGGCATTCACGCCAAGAGGCCTATTGAAGCAATATATAGAGAAAAATGAGATGGTGCTTCAAAGTCAGGCTACGTCCATCCGCAATCTTGAATTGCAAATGGGCCAGATTGCAAATGAGCTCAAAAGTAGACTGCAAGGGGCGCTGCCAAGTTCAACCGAGCTTCCACGCAACCCAGGGGGTTCAGATAAGGAGCAATGTCAGGTTGTGACATTGTGCAGTGGAAAGACTGTGGAGGTGGAAAAGAAGGAGCAGAACAGATCAACCTCCATCGCAGCTGAACCTACAATTGCGGTAACGCAAGAAGAAGAAAAAGAAAATAAAGCAATAGAACCGAAAAGTCAAATGAAGCAGAAACCATGAAAGTCTAGTTACCACCTTTCCCTCGGAGGCTAAAAAAGAAGAAAAACGAAGAGGTACAGTACCAATGGTTCCTATCTATGTTAAAGCAATTACATGTTAACATTCTTTCAGTGAAGCGATTAAGGAAATGCCTGCCTATGCCAAGTTTCTGAAGGACATGGTAACCAAGAAAAGAGGTGCTAGAAAATTTTCCACGGTGACATTAATGCAATGTTCCAAATCTATTATCCCACCGAAGATGAGCGATCCTGGGAGCTTCACTATTCCTTGCTCTATAGAAGGACTCTATATTGGGTAAGCCCTGTGTGACTTGGGGCCAGCATAAATTTGATGCCGCTGTCAATCTTTCAGCAACTAAATGTGGGGCAACCTGTGCCCACATCCGTGTCTCTCCAACTAGCCGACAGGTCTCTGGTTCATCCAGAAGGTAAGGTGAAGGACGTGTTAATCACGATTGATAAATTTATTTTGCCAGCTGACTTCATCATCCTGTATTATGAGGCTGATAAAGATGTGCCCATCATTTTGGGGCAACCTTTCCTATCAATAGGTCATGCTCAAATTAATGTGCACAAGGGCGAGATCACTTTGAGCATAAACGGATAGAAGCCAAAATTTAATATAATTCGTGCCATGAAATTTTCTGATGAGGAAGACCTGCCAGATTCAGAAGATGATATGAATTTGATTGAAGAAGAAAACTCTGATGAAAAGTATGAAGAAGAGGATTCCGATGCATCTGTAGCTGCCTGCAATGCGATCGTAGCAAAAACAAACAAAGAAGAAGGATCGATTGCAATGCAAGAAGCAGAGCCGAAGGAAGAAAGAAAAATAACCCAACCTTCTCTCGTTGAGCCACCAACCCTTGAACTAAAAACCCTACCAACACACCTGAAGTACACATTTCTAGGGCAAAATGAGAAGCTGACAGTGATAATTTCCTCCGCACTTAATTCAGATCAAGGGAATGCGTTGATGATCATTCTCAAAAAGCGTGTGCGAGTAATTGGTTGGACGCTAGCTGATATCAGAGGAATTAGCCACGCGTTCTGCATGCACCACATTCGTCTTGAGGACGACCATTGAGAGTCAATGCAGACTTAATCCTGCGATGAAGAGATCGTCAAAAAGGAGATTATCAAGTGGCTGGATGCGGGCATTATCTATCCCATTATAGATATCACGTGGGTTAGCCCCGCGCAATGTGTTCCGAAGAAGGGTGGAATGATGGTAGTCCCCAATGAGAACAATGAATTAATACCTCAGAGGACCATCACTGGATGGCGCATCTGTATGGACTACCACAAATTGAATGCAGCCACAAAGAAGGATCACTTCCCTTTGCCATTCATCGATCAAATGCTAGATAGCTTGGCAAGGAATGATTTTTATTGTTTCTTGGATGGATACGCCGGGTACAAAATGATCATGATAGCTCTTGTAGACCAAGACAAGACCACATTAACCTACGCATATGGGACATTCACTTTCCGCCATATATCGTTTTGCCTCTACAATGCACCAAGCACGTTTCAGAGGTGCATGATGGCAATCTTTTCAGATTTTCTCGAGGACTCAGTAGAAATATTTATGGATGATTTCTCCGTTTATGGGAACACTTATGAAGTCTACCTTGCCAATTTGGAGAAAATCATGAAAAGATGTGAAGGGACGAACCTGATGCTTAATTGGGAAAAATGTCACTTCGAGGTGACAAAGGGTATAGTGTTAGGGCACAAGGTCTCTTGAGAAGGGTTGAAGGTCGACAAGGCAAAGATTGACGCAATTGAAAAGCTTCCATCTCCAACCAACGTGAAGGTAGTACGAAGCTTCCTGGGGCATGCTGGATTCTACAGACGATTTGTTAAAGACTTTTCTAAGATAGCAAGACCATTGAGTGCATTATTAGAGGCAGACAGAAAGTTCGAATTTGACAACAATTGCCTCAACGCATTTCGAATTTTAAAGGATGCGTTGATTACCGCACCGGTCTTAATTGCATCGGATTGGAAACTGCCGTTCGAAATCATGTTCGACGCAAGCGGGTATGCGATGGGAGTTGCATTAGCGCAAAAGAAGAAAACAATTTTGCACCCCATCGCATATGCGAGTAAAACCCTGAACCATCCTCAACTTAATTACACCACCACTGAAAAAGAGCACCTGACTGTGATTTTTGCATTGGAAAAATTCCGGGCATACCTGTTGGGAACCAAGGTACTCATTTATACTGATCACTCGACAATCAAATATTTGATGACAAAGAAGAACGCAAAGCCGAGATTGATCAGATGGGTTCTCCTCCTTCAAGAATTTGATATCGAGATAATTGATCAAAAGGGGGCAGAGAATCAAGTTGTGAATCACTTGTTCAGACTGGAAAATCCTGAGGTTGACGCAATGATTTTGTAGTGATGCCGTGTTCCCAAACGAGCAGCTGTTTCGCATAGAAGAATTGCCATGGTATGCAGACATCATTAATTAATTGGTCTGTGAACAATTTCCTGAAGATTATGCCTACCATCAACAAAAGAAACTCAAGAATGAATGCAGACACTACTATTGGGATGAGTCGAATCTGTATAAAAGAGGTGCAGAGCAAATCATTCGATTATGCATAACGGATGTTGCTCAACAACGCATATTGTCATACTGCCACGATTCACCTTATGGAGGGCATTTTGGAGGACAACGTACTGCAGCCAAAGTTTTGAAAGTGGATTCTTTTGGCCTTCATTATTCAAGGATGTTGCTGACTACGCAATGAAATATGATCAGTGTCAATGCACTAGCAACATTTCATGGAAGAACACAATGCTGAAGAATACCATCCTGGAGCTGGAATTATTCGACGTATGAGGGATTGATTTCATGGGACCATTCCCTCCTTCAAACAGTAAGCACTATATTCTATTAGACATCGACTATGTCTCCAAGTGAGTAGAGACAATTAGATGTGCCGCAAGTGATACGGCAGTAGTCTCCCAGTTCCTGAAGAAAAATATTTTCACGCATTTTGGCACTCCCCGTGCCATCATAAGTGATGAAGGATCACACTTTGTCAACCATAGCATAAGGGAGTTGCTGCGCAAGTACAATATCCTCCACAAAGTGGCCACCGCATACCATCCGTAAACAAATGGCCAAGCTGAAGTGTCCAATCAAGAAATTAAATTGATACTTGAGAAGGTAGTCAAACCTTCACGAAAGGATTTAGCAATGAAGCTTGATGATGCGTTATGGGCATACCAGACCGCATTAAAAACACCTATAGGCATGTCCCCCTATGCATTGGTATTCGACAAAGCGTGTCACCTGCCTTTAGAGCTGGAATATAAGACAATGTGGGCGGTCAAGAAACTGAATTTCGATTTAAAGGAAGCAGGGGAAGCGCGAAAAATGCAATTGGTCAAGCTAGAAGAATGGAGGAACAAAGCATATGAAAATGCGAAAATTTATAAGGAGCGCACCAACCGCTGGCATGATGAACGCATATGCAGCAAGAACCTCCAAGTCGGACAGAAAGTCTTGCTTTTCAATTCACGTCTGCGACTCATTGGTCTGGACCATTCATAATTTGACAAGTATTTCTGCATGGCGCGGTGGAATTATCAAATGACGACAGTACCAACCTATTCAAAGTCAATGGGCAGCGAGTAAAGGTATACCATGGAGAAGACTGGCATCACCATGTCGACTCCATTGAACTAAGAAACTTTGAATAAAGAAGGAAGTATGTGGTCCCTGCGTTGTCACATGATCGCAATTTCTCAGGGACGCAAGTTTTGGAAAACTTCAAGTCTTCAATTTTCTTCTCCACTACTCAGAATCTTCACTATCTTTCTGCTATCTTTTCATTTTTCAGTACTATTATAAAAAAAAAAAAAAAAATTAACTTGCGTGAACGATTGTTCTTTTGTTTAAAATAAATTGACCCTCTCGCTGTGGCACTAGATTGCAGCGATATTACACGAAGAAGCATTCATCTTATTCCATCACCGCAACCCATAGAAGAAAGATCGCCGCAAGGATGGAAGCATCAACACAATGCAGGTGACAGCGCAAAATTTGGGGGTGTACTCTTCCTTATCTTTATTTCAAGTTTTGCGCTATCACATTGCATTTCACTTTTTGAAGTTTTATCACCGCATCCTTCTTGATTACCGAAATCATTTAACAAGTAGATAAATTTAGTAGTTTACCGCATTCTGTTTCTTTACCAAGTAAGATTTCAATGATGAAAAATATGCTTCTATTTCTTTCATACATATTAGAGTCCACTTAATCTTAAGATAGTCACCTCATAAAATATTTCTAGAAGTTAGGGGTTTGCTAGCTTTCTTTCAAACTCTCTTTACAATGTATTCTAGAACATCGAAGAATATATTTTAATCTTTTGGCAATGAGGACATTGCCCCATTTTAAATTTGGGGGTGAGGTATTTATTTTTCGACCTTGCTATTTTTGGTTCTATTAAAGAAAAAAAATTAGAGTAACAACTCCACTGTCAATGCAAAGGGGAAATCCATGTTGATAAGAGTTAAGTTGTCAAAGGCACTTACCCATAGTTGGATGTCCGCATGACACATGTGGGGGCAAGCACGAAAGTAAGTTACCAGGATCAACGCATAAATCAATGACCGTAACTCCAGTGCCAAATCGGTATGAGTTTAGTCTGAGAAAGAGTGCATTGCTCGTAGTTGGATGTCCGCATGACATCCGTGGGGGCAAGCCAAGACGAAGGCAAGGCACTCGGATCAGCGCAAGGTCAAAAGAAAAAAATAGCAATAAAGAAAATTTTGGTGCAAGGATAAATCTTTTGTCACCCCAGTAGAAATTTTTCTTTTTGAAATAAATCATGCGATGTTCCAAGAATTTAGTAAAGTCCTTTTGAAAGTTAAACTTGCAGTCTCTAGGTCTTAGAAATATTTTAAGAGTAGACTTGAATAAGACTTAGGAAAATTCTAGTATATAGGATTTGAATGAAGTATCCTTGAGAAATCTAGGAAAAGAACTTTGCGACTAACTAGCTAAAGGAATGTTTAGCTTATGCTTGAGGACGAGCATTGTTTACATTTGGGGGTGTGATAACGGGTAGAAATTCATGTTATCATAGTACTAAGTTCTTAAACAATGTTGGATTGCATTGATAGAATATGTTAAATTGCATCCATTAAACATAAACTCTACAATATTGTGGTCGCATGCGTCCAATGCATTAGGGCCGTTGATCTCTATACTTTTGTGCAGAATAATGCGTTAACGCAATACAAAGAATGCGATCATAGGAATACATCAATCGAGCGCAACTTCACCTCAAGACTTTTCGTTGATCATGCTCGCAAACATTCACCCAAAAAGAATCACTGCAATATGGTGGGCGCATCTGGACGAAAGGACAATTAAGATCGATAGGACAGAAAGCTGACAGCAGTCGGATCCAAATTAAGTTGACAGCCAATAACGGTCACAAAGTACATCCAGCTTTATCGGTGACAATTATTCGGCGCATCAGTCCGGAATTAAAGTTGTCCCATTTGTATAGCCAGGAGAGAGAAGCCGCCTTTCACCTTTGATGCCCTATAAATACCAAGTGCATTCTTCAGAGAAGGGGTTAAGCAATCGATTACTCCATCACTTTACAAGTTTACGCCTTTCTTCATAGTTTTCTTTTCCATTTCAAGGCGAAATAGAGAAGAGTGGTGACACCGGAGATCGTCCAAGGCGGCTTGAGAGAGAACCTTGGGGCGTAAGAGCAGAGAGCAGGTTGATTCTCGTGAAAGCAAGAATATCTTTATAACATGAGTAGAACAGTGTAACACCTGGTGGCAAGAAATTACTCCAGGCTCTTTACTATACTTGCATTGTTATTTTGTACTTCATCTTTTATCTATTCAATGGAAGTTATATTTCTATATCTGCTCACTCTCTTAATACGTATGAGTAGCTAAACTAGTTGAATGGGTTGAGAGGAACTAAGCTAACATGATCAAGGAAGTTCATTACTTGGAATTGTCTTATTTTATGTTGTGCGAAACATCCCTTTTGAGTTGCTTGAAAGAGAATCTAAAGAAAGAACCTAATGTCTCGAGAGAGCTAGGTTAGAATCTGACTTGAAAGAGTAAGATTAGGCCTGCATAAACAAGAAATAGGGACTTAGAGATAAGCTCTATTTGTCAACTTGCATCGCATGCATGCTAAGAATAGGAATGATATTATGCGGTCGTATATTTGTGTGAATGTCATTTTTTCATTGCATAAATAGAAATAGAGGTTTATGTGTAAACCCTGTAGACTTATTGCATATTTATCACATGTGTTCTAGCCTTACAAGCCGTGGCATTCACACCAAGAGGTGGTTTACTATTGTATGCATGTTGCATGATCGCAAGACATGAACACAACCAAGGGAGTGTTAGCCGAAACCCTTCTCAACCCGTTCACCGCATATTCATCGTATTTCCCGTTGCCAACTCTTTTCGAACTCTGCCGCATTTATTATTATTTTCATTAATGCAACAACAAACCAACCCTGGACTTACCAGGAAACTCAGAGGAATTTACACTTGAATTCCGCGGGGGAAACTTGAGTGCACAACGTAATTCCATCAACGTATATCATCCATTTTCCACATTTAAGAAAATAACGCATCACAGTCATATTGAGCCGGCGTTGTTGAGCCAACCCTCACCTATGAAAATCTAAAGGCAATCCCAGATAAACAAGAGTTCATACTTAGCTTAGGATTAAGGTCAAGTTACCTAGGTCATCGCTTTGAAATAGTCAGTCTTAAACAATAAACAGCGTTATAAAGTAAGAGTGACTCATTTTGTGGTCCAATCTTGTACAAACCCTTTCGCACAAGGACACCCCCAATTCTCATGTCCAACATGAACGAATTAGGATCACTTTGTTTGTAGCAATTTACAACTCCTTATAAGAACTACTTAGCAAGCCGCATCCAATAGTGTTACCAGAATAAGGTACCCAACCTTATCCATGTACTATAGATCATTTTGACTATTTACTCGAATCTGATCTACCTTTAGTGGAATGCCTAGCAGTTAATGGATGGTGGATCCCGTGACTAAAGAGTTTAGTCAGTTATTCACGTACCGTTGGAGCTTCGGATCTATAGGTCCATGAGGTCCCCTTGGTAGCTTGGATTCATGTTGAAGGATTAGTTCTTGGTGTTGATTTGAAATGTTCAAATTAACAAGAGGTATTTTGATTATATTCTGATATAATTGGTATGATGAATGAGATACATCTAGTGGAAGATTCATGTAAATGAGATTTACATTAAGTACCATGGAATAGAAAAAGAACTATGGTTTATATGTTTCATGATATGAAATATTAAAACTATAGGTTATAAATATAATATGATAAGTTGGTTATCATTTATGTTTATAATAATATAAATTATTAGATAATTAATACTTTTTCTTTTAAATAACCAAAGTAGTGGGTGGTTATTGATCATGGTAACCGTGAGTTAAAAAAGAAATCAATTTCCTATTTTGAAATGAGGTTTTTACAAAGTTTGAAAAGTTTTTGAGTTTTCTTTCGGCAAAAAGAATCTTACGGAAGTCGTCAAGTAAATACAGATTTACTAAACGACGGTTGGCTAGGTAAATGATCGTGCAGGTGCTAGCTAAACGATCGTGTAGTGTCTACCAAACGATGGCATAGTTTTGCTAAACAATCGCTGGCCCAAGGTAAATGATCGTGTAGAATCGACCGAGCTAAACAATAGAGCTAAACAATCGCATAGCTTTTGCTAGACAATCGCGTAGTTTTATCTAAACGATTGGGCATCGACCTATACGATAGGTCTCCGACTTCTCTCACTTGCCCAGTCATGTACACGATCTGTCTTTCCTCCCTTTATCTGCCTCACACCAAGTTCTAATAGAGCCCACCCTCTGGATTCTCACACCGAGAATACCAAGGTCGCCTTGTTGGTGGTGTCAGATTCAACTTGACACCGTCAAGGTTTTCTAGAGGCTGTTCTTGGTGCTTTGGAGGAGACCGTTCATGGTGTTGCAGAGGACTTCGTGACCGAGGAGATCGTTGAGGACGAGTGCGAAGTGTTCGTGCGGTGTTGCGGTCGTGTAGATCGGGCGCTCATTGTTACTGTGATCGATCAGAGTGCGCATCGAAGCGTGGAGATGTTTCTGTATATGTGCGTAGAGTTCTCTTTATGCATTTATTGTTCATGCTGTAATTTCTTTGTAAATTGTATAATCGTTTGTTTTGAAGTCGACTGTAAATGGTTTGTTGATTCATGATTGTGATTTGGAATAGTCTTGCTTCCGCTGCTCACAAAAATTTGGATTACGATTTCCTTCAATTAGTATCAGAGCTAGGTTCTCTAATATTCCAAATTACAGATCTGAATCGAACGGTTTTTACAGACGCAGTGGGTTTCTGCATTCGTAGTTAACCATTTTCTGCATTTGTGGATCAATGTGATGAATGTTTTGGGTTTAAATTGCCTTTTTGTTGAATCTTTCGTTATTACAAAGTGTTAATTGTAAGGGCCCCTGCGTTTTTGGGTGAAATTAACTATGCAATCGAGTCTGTAATTTGAAAAGTTTGAGTTCGTCGAGTCATTCGTAATGAAGCTTCAGTGCATGGCGATGCAGTTCTCAACGAAGATGCAGATCAAGCATTGATCGGATCGTTTAGCCTCAGGTAAATGATCGTAGCGATTTTATTAAGCGATCGTTTAGATTTTCTTTTAGACGATTGTATAGTATTTTCTAATCGATTGTATAGCTAATGCTAAACGATGGGTAAATCGTTTACCATATCATGTGGCATTTGTTGCACGATTGTGTAGGCGCTGTACGTAGGCGATCATAGTGGGAGCATACGATGGTCGTCGTTTAGTAGAAGGTGCACACTAGTTGATCATGTAGTTAGCAAGCTTCATCACTTCGTTACTACCTATACGATCGCATGTATGCGATACGGAGACGCTAGCTAAGCGATCGCTTAGGTGATGGTGCTTCGCGGCATCGTAATCGCTTAGACGATCACAAAAGGCGAGCATTGTGCGGAGCGCGCTAAACGATCGTGTACTTCTGGCTTCATCGCTTAGTAAAGGTACACGATCGTGTTGTAATGGATAAATGATCGTTTGGATTTTTCTAAACAATTGTAAAGTAATGTTAAACAATCGTTTAACTCTGGGAACACTGGTAAGCGATAGAACGAAGTTCGTTTTATCGCGTAGACGATCGTGGGGTGCTTTGTACACGATGGATGGTTTAAGAAGCGATGCTTTGCCGAGCGGTTCAAGATCTGGTTCACCTGTTTGAACCGAAGACTCCTTGTCTTTGTAATAGTTAGCTTTCTTTTTTGTGTTTTAAGGCAATTTTACCTGGTTCATCAACTTTTATTGCTTATACATGTGATGTATGGTACTTATATGTCAAAGTGTTTGTCATATACTTAAAAGGCCACCTTAGGTTGTGCAATTACTCATGCATCATGTATTATAAATGTTATAATATTGCATGAAGAAATTACTTGAAAGCATGCGCATGCATCATGAAATATAAAAGTTATATTTTGCATGAATTGAGCATTATCATGCACCATCCTTTTATTATAAATGTTATAGTCTAAGGGTGAATGGAAGCATGTTTTGTTTGTTTCATTGCGGTTTTATAAGCGTAATATAAAAGAAGTAGCAATGAATGGACAATGCCTTAAGCATGACACTTAGGCCATTTATAAGCGTTATGAATGCATTGCATGTGTTAGCTTAGCATTGTGGTTGTTTCCGTTTATAAGTGTTATAAAGGAAATTAGACCTAAAATCAATAATTCAGAGTTGCTTGCGAACTTAAGGTGAACTCGAGTTTTTTTTAAAAGGGTTTTAAAATTGGATTGAGATAGACCTAAGTTCAAATGGTACTAAAGAGTTTACTAACCTAGATTAATCTTTTAAAATCGGTTTAATAGGATTAAATTGGTTAGAATAAAAGATTAAATTTGTTGTAAACCTATCTATAAGGAACCTTTTGTCTAAGGCAGGTTCGGACTGTTGGATTTTATGGCCTAAAATCGTAGTTTGTAATATCTTATTCTTGTTCAATAAAGCTATTATTGAAAATCTTTAGTAAATTTAAATTCTATATTCATGAATCCAATAAACTAAGGTTCCGAGGCTATTATGTTCAAGTTCAAATATATAGCCAAAATGGTCTATAGTATATGAATAAGGTTGGGCGCCTTATTCAGGGGACACTATGGATGCGGCCCATTTTGTAGTTAGTACAAACGATGTGATCCTAGACCGTTCATGTGGAGACATGAAAATGGGAGCATCCTATGTAAAGAGTTTACATAAGACTGAACCATGAAATAGTCACTTTTTATGTTCTAAATGTTGTTTAATGTATAAAATTGACTATTTCGTTAATTGTTGACCTAGGTAACTTAATCTTAATCCTGAGCTAACTATGAACTCCTGTTCACTCAGAATTATCCTTAGATCTGCATAGGTGACGATAGCTCATTATCGTTGACCCAATAAGCCTCCCATTTCAGGGGTAAGATCAGGTGGATAGCAGGGAACATAAGGTGCAAGATGGAATTCACTCCTACCCGTTATAGGGATAGTAGATAGGTTGTTCCCTTTAGTACTGAATCCAGGTCTTGAACAAGGGGCCCCACCCTCTCCTTGGCCCGAGAGGGGTTCGGTTTATAGGTTGGACCTAAAAAAAATTATTCATTAGAGGATCAGTGGAACTTAAGGAACAAGATTTAGTCTTGCGGGTAAAACGGTTTTTATGACCCGGCCGAGATAACGAACAACCTATGAAGAATTAGCTTACTAATCATAGTTATATCAAATGGACATAAATATATCTATAGTGAGGGGACTGTAACTACGGGACTATAGTGGAATGACCCGTAAGTTAACGAATGTTGATTAGCTCCATCTAAAAGAATTTTAGCCAGCTAATCTCATATCATTGGAGTCCATGATCTATAGGTCCATTATGTTCCCCTACTAGCTCATATGGAATAAACATAGAACAGTATGATAGAATGATTCGAATTATTCGAATTAGGTGAAGAGAGAGAGACCCACAAGTATATGTGATATAGTAGTCAGTTTTCAATTTAGAGATACAACTTTAATGATTAAATGTGATTTAAATATAAAGAATATGAATACGTTCATATTCGGAAGCTCGGAAATAATGGAAATGGTCAAAGATGTAAAAAGTGAAAGAGTTGACTTTTGACTTTGAAAAGTCAAACTTTGACCGACCTTATATTCAAATGTGATTTGAATTTTGAGAAAATGAATGCGGGTTTATGCTTGGGAGGTCAAAATTAGTCAACATGGAAAAAAAATTATAAAAAGTCAAAATGTTCACTTTTCGGTCAAATTTTGACTTTGATAAATGACTATTTTGCCCTTTGACTAAAGTTAGTGGGAATATCCAAACTTTTGTTGGATAATTCCACTAACAAAATAGTGGATTAGGTTTTGGCTTATAGTGGATACATTAAGCCCACTTAGTGGATTGTAGGTTTTCAGTATTTATGAATTTGTTTCATGCAATTTTGCATGGCCCTTTTCTATAAATATGGGCTTTTCAATTTGGATTAAAAAATTTTGACATTTTGCAAAAATTAGTTTTAAAAAATTGGGCTGAAAAATCCTAAACCCAACCCAAAATTCATTCTTCTATTTCCATCTCTATCTCTCTCTCGGGTTCTTCATCCATCGGGTCCCACAACCCGGTTCTGAGTCTAGAGGATAGTAGGTCAGCTCTAGTGGTTGTCCGGTTTATGTTCGAGTAGAGATAGGAGAGTTTCGGGAGCTTCAAAGGTAATGTTTCTAAAAACCTTAATTAATTGATTTAGGGTTGTATGTTTAATTTATGCAATTAGAGTAAAATTGATCCTCATTTTTGCTGCACATGCCTATTTTTCCATCACTGGCTAGGCTGGGGTTCTTAAATTGACGGAAACATAACACCCCTACCTAGGAACCTACCTGGAAAGGTGAATTAGATATATTTTCAATAAGCATGCGACAATTTGGTCAAAGACTCCGTTAAAGAGTTTAATGGATGATGATCAAAAGTTGTTCAACTATCCAAAGTAAAAGTTACTCTTGGGAAAACCTAAAAGTCACTTAGTTAAAATCTTTAGCCGTGTTCTTTTCTAACAGCTAAACCCAAGGTTATAAAATACTTAGTGGGAGGAGGAGGCGTATTAGATATGTCTATGATTCCACTCACGTTTCTCCTTGTATGTTCACACCGTGAGATTCATGCTTGGCCTCGAGATGCCCCATGATGCATCCCCCTTTGGATGGTGTTTGCATGAGTCAATATCAAAGTAGACGGAGAGAGTATTTATAGTAAGTGGGTGAAAGGTGTGTGCCAACACCTCCTATGGTCTCTATCATTGGTTCACACCATGAGATCATTCTGTACGCCCTCGTGTCGCCTTCGATGCGGCTTGTAAGTTGATTCGTTGATCGTGTATTGCCAACAACTTATGAGGTTGATGACGTGTATGCTTTGGGATAATGATAATATGCAACACTACGTTCTAAATGATGTATGCGGTGATGCTTAGATGTGTTCCTAGTATGCGTTCGTGTAGCGTGCACGTGTCACAAGTTTTCTTACGCTGGAACCAAGTATAATTCAAACGCAAGATTATTAGAGTGATCTGAGGTAAAACACGGGGATTGCGGTGATTAATGTGATACTGATGTGATATATGCGACCACGAAAATAAAATAATAATGAATTGATTGAAGAAAAGTAAAATGCGGTGAAATGTAAAATGCGATAATAAAATAACATGCGATTGTAAGTGAAAGCGATGATAAATAAATTGTAGTAAAATAAATTACGGTGATAGAATAAGATGCGGTAATAAAGTAGAATGCGATAACAAATAAATGAATAAACAATTAAATATACAAAATTGAGGGCTGGCTATGAAAATGTGCAAATATCTAGTGAATCCGGTGGCAAGTCTTGTGAACTGTGTCAAAAAGAGAATGGGTTGGGGGAAAGGACATTGCAAGTTCGTCAATCTTGTTGAGGACGCAACTAGGATTCCGCTTTCCCTTGGCTTACACCTTTCAGTGATTGGTCGTGTTCCCATATCTCTTGTGGTAACTTGCAGAAATACAAGTTATTTATGCTATCTTATTCGGATATTGCAGCCAAAAGATAAGGAATATGCATCAATTGTATGAAAATTAGCTCAGATATACAATAAATATAAATTATCGCAATTACACCCACTAATATCATTAAGATGGTAGAAGAGGATATTTCTACACAGTTTTGCAGGAAACCAAGTCACCACTTGCGATCAAGGCTCAACGAGAAACTGAACAACGCATCTCTGTTACCTTATGCCCGTCAATCAACAATGAAGAGACGATTAACGCAATGACGGTGCAATGCGACAGTCGATCCCAAGCTGTGTGTAACCTGTCTCTTATACACATCTAGATGTGTATAAGAGACAGATGAAGAGACGATTAACGCAATGACGGTGCAATGCGACAGTCGATCCCAAGCTAAATTTCAACCGCATGTGGTAATAAAAACAACACCGCATGTGAGTAACCGATCGGAAGATGCAGCTGAGAAACACAAATGCAGAGGATTGTGACACGTGTACAACTAACCATTGTGCAGATTTGATAGTTTGATTTCATAACAGAAGTAATATTTATTCCTCCATCTTCAGAATTTCCATAACAAGAAGTGGGGTCCACAAGCCAAAATTCAAAGCTTTCCACTATAAATACCCACATAGAATTCAGAGAATATATACTTGATACGACGGCTAGTTGTTGCTAGATCATTAAGAGAGAGGCTGAGCTGAGTACTGATCGGAAGAAATCCAGGAATAGAAGAGACAAAGCCGAGAGGTGAGTCTCAGTGCGATTCTGCCAGATGCCCATCGTGAAGCTCTATGCTTAGATCTCTGCTACCGGTTGAGCAAGCCTGAGAGGGAAGCTCATCCTTCTGCACGATCCATCCACGCCGGCAAGCAAATCTCCATCCAAATCGGCGCTAAGACATTGGCGTTTATTTGTATCTGTTTCTAACTCTATTTCATGAATTGTATTTCATTCTCTTAATCTCCTTATTCACAAATCATGTATCGGACGTTAAATAGTGTTATTGAATGTCTCGATCACTTTCATCTCCACTTTTTTGTCTATTTCTGCTCCTCCAATAATCGATTTCTCTGTGAAGATTTCTTAATACCTTGGTAATTAATATGGATTAAACGAGTAACTTAATTTGTGCTAAAGAGGTAAATGAGTTTAGCTAAGGCATGGTAGATGACATCTTCACCTGTGAGAGTAGAAGTGAAAATGTTCTGATCTGTCGAGAGAAGGTTAGAAGAATGCGTTAACTAAAGCAAGTAGTACTTCCAGAGATGGAAGCAACCTCGCGTTCATTACATTCGTCCCTGTTTCACCACAGAGATGTGGAAACACGGCTGATCACCGAGAGATGTACACCAAGGGAAAAGCGGAACCGTACTTATATCTTGAACGCAATTAAGGAACTTGCGATGTTTATATTAATCATCTTCTCTGTTTCTGCTTCACACATAAGACATGTCACCATATTACACGATCTTTGCATAATCTTCATAGCCAGCCTTGACCTCAGTATCTTGTGTCACGAAACCTGTATCTTGTATCATCTTAGCTTAGATTTACTTTATCGCAATTTACTCTAACGCAATTTATGTTAATATCGCATTTTTACCGCTTTACTTTACTTTATCGCATGTTTAATTACTTATACATAAATTCTTTTATAAATTGAAAAACCCCTAGTCACATATATAACAAACATAACGTAATAACCTCAAATAGTCCCTGTGTTCATCTCGGATCACAGTGAGAAGCTTGCGGTGAAATTATACTTGGTTTCAACGCAAGAAAACTTGTGACAACGCACAACATACTACAAAAACATTCATTAATAATGCATATCTAGAAGTAGTATCACATATCATCGCATAAAATCTATGTCATCAAGCTTATGGCATGTACTTGCATCATGCTAAAAATATGCGTTACATCTATGGTGAAATAGGGATGAACGTGGTGACGCAAGGTTGTTTCCATCTTTAGAAATACTTCTCGCTTTAGCTACTGCATTCTTCCAACCTTCTTTCGAGAGGTGGAATAACATCTTCACTTTTGCTCTCACTGGTGAAGATGCTGTTGAGCATGCGTTAGCTAAACTTAGCTGATTTCTTCAACAAGGATTAACTCATTTGCTTAATCCTTCCCCTTTACCCTGGGAATTAGTTACACATGGTGAAGGAAATGGATGATGAATGTATTGTGAAGAAGAGACAAATGACGATGAATACGATAATGATATTAAAATCTAAAGATAAACGTTTGTTACAGATAATGAATGAAAGATTAGAGATAAACATGGTAGATGAATAGAAAGTTAGAACAAAATACAGAAAGCGTGTCAATGTCTTGACACGAATCCCGATCGGAGACGATTTGCTTGCCGGCGGGTGGGAGGAATGTAGTGGAGAACTTCCTTCTCAGGCTTGTTTTCCAGGTAGAAGTGATCTTTGCACAGAGCTTGTTCTTTGGGAATGGGAATGAATTTCTTGCTTCTGAGACTTACCTTTCCATCTTGTCTCGTCTTTCTCCCCGGATTTTCTCTAAGTTATCTCTTCAGACCAACCTTCTTTCTTTGAATTTGATGTAGCTATTTATAGACCTTGNCGGATTTTCTCTAAGTTATCTCTTCAGACCAACCTTCTTTCTTTGAATTTGATGTAGCTATTTATAGACCTTGGCACCTTCTGCATCAGTGGTCCCACTCTGAAAAGCTGATTTTTCCTGCCATGGCTTAGTGGAAACGTCCGCTCTACTCCACATTTAATTTTTCAGAATCGTACAACATAAAAGTTTTACAATTTTAGAAGTCCTTGCGAATGCATCGCTCTTTACATCTACGATCGATCGCCGCATGTGGTGTAATTGATTTGATCTTTTTATCGATTGCCGCATGCGGTGCAAATGCATTGATCGTTTGCGCCCATGATCGATCGTCGCATGCACTGCAATTGCGTTGTTGTTTTTCGTTCTTGATTGATTGTCGCATGCGGTGACCTGTTTCCTACAAAACAAAGACTTGGACATTCTATTTTGCCATTGCAATGGGGTTAGCAGGTGTGCTTACGACACTTTAAAACTTTTGCGTTTCTAAGGCAATTTCTATACGGTCGACGCAACTTTTTCCTTCTTTTTGCCGCATAATCTAAATAAAAAGGTATAAATAACTTTACTTGATGCTTAATTTTATGGAGTGGAAATGGGGATGGTATGCGTTAATGAAATTGCGTTGTGCACTCAAGTTTCCTCAGCGGAATTCAAGTGTAAATTGCACTGAGTTTCCTGGTAAGTCCATGGTCGAACACAGGGACTTGTGAAAACAGGTTGCGTTGGTAATTTTTATGAAAACTTTGCGGTGGCCAAATAAATAATTTTTTGGTTTATTGTTGATTGCATTAATGAGAAAATAAACAAAATGCGGTGGATTTGAGAAAAGTCAGTTATGTGATAGATGCACTGAGTATGTGATAACTTGTAGAAATATAAGTTATTTATACTGCTTTATTTAGAAATTATGGCCAAAAGATAGGAAAGTTGCGTCAATTGTAGAGAAATTAGCTAAGAAATGCAACAATTATAAATTGTCGTCAATACACCCACTGACACCATTACGATGCTAGAAAAGAATATTTCAAGTCTGTTTTGCAGGAAATCAAGTCACTGCATGCGTTCATGGCCCAAGATAAAAAAGAACAATGTATCTACATCGCATTGCGCCAATCAACGCAATGACGGCGCATGCGACAATCGATCAAGAGCTAAGCAATCAACGTAACTTCAACTGCATGTGATAATAAAAAACAACACCCCATGTGGGCACACGTTCGAAGATGCAAAAGAGCGACGCAATTGCAGAGGATACTGACACATGTACAACTGATAGTTATGTATTTCTGGTGGGATTGATCGCATAACAGAAGGAATATTCACTCCACCATTTCTGAAATTGCCATAACAATAAAGTGGGGTCCACACTGCAGAGAGTCAAAGCTGAGCCTATAAATAACCTCTGAAATTCTAAGAGAAAATATACTTGATACGGTCATATTTTGATATTTGTATATTAAAAGAGAGACTGGTCTGAGTGCTTATCGGAGAATATCCGGGAAGATTTAAGAGACAAGGCGGAGAGGTGAGTCTCAGGGGAAATCCTTTCAATCCCCGCCGTGAAGCTTTGTACCAAGGTCACTCCTACAGGACGAGCAAGCCTGAGAGGAAAGCCCTTCCTTCCATTCAGTCCATTTCGCCGGAAAGCAAATCCACCATCCAGATCTGTGTCAAGATGTTGGCACTCTTCGGTATTTGTTTCTATCTCTCATCATCAATTGTATTCATCTTCTTAATCTATATCATTTATACCATGTATCAGACGCTGAATATTAGTATTGAATGTCATGATCAGTTTCATCTCCATCTTTCTGTCTATTTTCGTTCCTCCATTAATCGCTTTCTCCATGATGGTTTCTTAATCCATTGGTAATTAACATGAATTTAACAAGTAAATTAATCTGTGTTAAAGAAATGAATATGTTTAGCTAAAGCATGCTAGACGACATCTTCACCTGTGAGAGTAGAAGTGAAGATGCCATTCCTTCTGTCGAGAGAAGTTTGAAGAATGCGTTAACTAAAACAAGAAGTACTTCTAGATATGGAAGCAACCTTGCATTCATTATGTTCATCCCTGTTTCATCACAAAGATGTGAGAACACGGCCGATCATTGAGAGGTGTATGGCAAGGGAAAGCGGAATCGTAGTTATATCTTTAACACAATTAATGAACTTGCGATGTTTATATTAATTACCCTTTCTATCTCTATTTCATACATAAAGACTTGCCGCCGCATAACACGACCCTTTGTATAATCTTCACAGTCAGTCTCAAACTCAGTATCATGTATCATATTAGCTTTGGTTTACTTTTATCGTACTTTATATTATTTTCGCAACTTTACTTTACCACAATTTTCAATACCTGTATAAACCAATCTTTTATTAATTGAAAAAACCGCTGGTAGCATATATCACGAACGTAACGCATTAACTACGCAATCCCTGTGTTCGACCTCGGATCACTCCAAGAAACTTGCGATGGAATTATACTTGGATTCAACGCAAGGAAACTCGTGACAATGCATAGCATACTACCAGCATTTCATTAATAACGCATACATCTAGAAGTAGTAACATATATCATAAACTTGCGTTATAATCATCCATGTGTTGTGTGACATAAGATAATAAGATCAAATTTTATGTTATCAAGTTTATCGATACATTTTATGTCATCAGTATGCGATGAACGAGTTGAGAAGATCTTTAGCTAGCGTTACTTGGGAATGCATCAGACTATGAGATCATGCTACCACCATGCACAACAAGTCATTTTCCAACGCAAATGCGACGCTCCTAAGTCTAGGACACATGTGTTGAATGAAAAAGTGTATATAGAGCTTATCCCTAAGTCTCTACTCTTGTCCTATGTGATGATGCACAATGCATAAAAGCAAGGTGACCGCATACAATCATATCCTATCTCTAGGATGCATACGATGCATTGATAACAAATAGTACTCATTCCTAAGCTCCTATCTCTTGTTTATGCGTTCTAATTTGACACTTTCGAGCCTAGATTCTGACCTGACCTTCCCAAGCCTAGATCCTGACCTTAGACTACCCTCTCGAGTATCCCCAATGGACGAATGAAGCATACATAATACAAGACAATCGCATAAACTTTGCTGACCTAAGATTGTTCTTATCCCTAGTGAGCAATGACTTACATTGCTTAATGCGACCAACCACTTACCCTCCCGAGCAGTTGATTGTTGCTGACTTTACTCATAGACAAGTAATGCAGTAGCCTATAGCAGGCGTTGCCACAGCTTTACACTAAGCAAATAAGGCTTTCTCACATACTAGCACAATGCGCACCTCTCGGTGGTTTGCTATATGCTTCATATCCCTAATCCGAATCACTAAGTATGCAATACCCAGCAATCTCACTAAGTGTTGCAATGAAAGTAAGGACGTTAAGTAAAGAAGATGGAGATGGAGTTGAAGGAAATATGAAATGTATTGCACACAAAATGTATTTATTCCTTAATTCCCAAATGTCATACAATAAAATATAAGAAAAGAAAGAAAAATGAAATGACCGGCTGGAAGCACCGACTTGCTTCCAACGAATGTGCGTCAAGGCTGCCAGTGATGCCATAGATGGGTGGTTGATAACTTGTAGAAATAAAAGTTATTTATACTACTTTATGTAGATATTGCAGCCAAAAGAGAGCAAAGTTGCGTCAATTGTGTGAAAATTAGCTAAGAAATACAATAATTATACATTATCACAAATACTCCCACTAAAACCATTAAGATGGTAGAAAAGGATATTTCAAGTCTGTTTTACAGGAAACCAAGTCACCGCTTGCGATCAAGGCTTAGAGAGAAACTGAACAATGCATCTCCGTCGTTTTATGCCCGTCAAATCAATACTGAAGAGACGATCAATGCAATGACGGCGCAATATGACAGTCGATCCAGAGCTGAACTTCAACCGTATGCGGTAATAAAAACAACACCACATGCGGGCACACGATCGAAGATGCAAATGAGCAGCGCAATCACGGAGGATTGTGACACGTGTACAACTAACCATTGTGCATATTCGACGAACTGATTGCATAATAGAAGGAATATTTATTCCACCATTTTCGGACACTCCATAACAATAAAGTGGGGACCACAAGTCAGAGAGTCAAAGACTTCAGCCTATAAATACCCTTAAAGAATTCACTGAAAGATATACTTGATACGGGTGTATAATTAATACGAGGCTATTGAGAGAGAGTTGATCTGAGTGCTAATCGGAGGAAATCCGGGAAGAGAATAGACAAGGCCGAAAGGTGAGTCTCAGTGCAATTCTGCCAAATCCCCGTCGAGAAGCTCTGTACTTAGATACCTTCTACCAGTTGAGCAACCCTAAGAGGGAAGCTCATCCTTCCATTCACTCCATAGACGCCGGCAAGCAATTCTCCATTCTAGATCTGTGCCAAGACGTTGGCGCTTATTTTTATTTGTTTCTAACTCTCATTCATCAATTGTATTTCATTTTCTTAATCTCTTCATTCACAACCATGTATCATACGCTAAATAGTATTATTGAATGTCTCGATCATTTCGACTTACGCTTCTCTGTCTATATTCGTTCCTCCATAATAATTTTCTCCATAATGTTTTCTTAATCCCTTAGTGATTAATATTAATTAAACAAGTAAATCTGTGCTAAAGAAATAAAGTTGTTTAGCTAAAGCATGCTAGACAGCATCTTCACCTGTGAGAGCAGAAGTGAAGATGCCATTCTGATCTATCGAGAGAAGGTTAGAAGAATGCATTAACTAAAGCAAGAAGTACTTCCAGAGATGGAAGCAACCTTGCGTTCAATACGTTCGTCCCTGTTTCACCACAGAGATGTTGGAAACGCGGCCGATCACCGAGAGGTGTACGCCAAGAAAAAAAGCGGAACCGTACTTATATCTTTAACGTAATTAAGAAACTTGAGTTTTATACATTAATTATCCTTTCTCTTTCTGTTTCACACACAAGCCCTGCAACCGCATAACATGATCTTTGTATAATCTTCACAATCAGTCTCACCCTCAGTATCTTGTATCATGAAACCTGTATCTTGTATCATCTTAGTTTAGGTTTATTTTATCGTAATTTGCATTTACCACAATTTACTTTATTATTGGATTTTTTTCGCTTACCTTTACTTTATCGCATTTTTAAATATTTGTTCAAACAACCTTTTTATAATTTGAGGAAAAAAAACCCCGGTCGTATATATCACAAATATAACGAAATTAACCTAAAACAATCCCTGTGTTCGACCTCGGATCACACTGAGAAACTTGCGGTGAAATTATACATTGTTTCAACGGAAGGAAACTTGTGACAACGCAAAGTATACTACATGATTCTCACGAATAACGCATATCTAGAAGTAGTATCGCATAAATTAAGTGTGTCTGAATACGCATAACACAACATCCACATTCCATTCCCATTCCAAGTCATTGAGTTTATGGTAATATGAGCTTGTATGATCCATCATTCATCACAATCCATATGCCTATTTAGAATCACTGCATCTTAAGCGTCGTATGGCATCATTCTATAGCCTTTTCCATTACAAGTTTATGGCGCCGTTGTCGGGGAACTGGTAATGGGGACATGGACTTGTATTGTTCATTCATTCATATCACAATTATTAGCCCTTCAAGTTTATGGCGCCGTTGCCGGGGAACTGGTAACAGGGACATGGACTTGTATTGTTCATTCATTCATATCATAATTATGCCTATCAGTGTGGAGCTAACTCTCCTGAGATCTAGCTCCGGTCAAAGGCTTTGGTCGTCACTCAGAATGGATGAAGGAGGTGAAGAACTTTCAAGCGTCTTCTCACGCATTTTGTCTTGATTATGGGGAAAATCCTCGGATGACAAGGATCATCCTCGGATAACTTCAAATTTTAGCTCATCGGCTTCTATTTATAGAGCATGGATCGCCGACAGCATTAATTGGACTGCTCTGAGTCTGACGTTCGGTATGTTAGTTCTTTCTGAACCTCTGCCACTAACGGCTGGTAGGTGAAAATGTCAGCATCAGCTTTGGATTTTCTCGAGGTAGATGCGTTGATGCGCTCATTCCACCTACCTTGCGTTGATCCCATTAGTATGCGCTCTCGCGTAGATGCAATCATTCAATGAACACATTCGCTTAATATCACAACTCAACATGATGACCGCAATCACTTGACGAGCGCAACTCCGATGCGATGGACGCATACGCTGATACCGCAACATCCATGCGTTTGCCTTTGCCTTTGCGATGGAAAGTTTCTCCATATGCAGTCATCTATGCGGTGGTCCGATTTTCGTGGTTTGCGTTCATTTCCTATATTAGCTAAAAAAAAGAAACATCGAACGCATAATTAACGCAAAATAATGGGTTAGCTGAGATTCGACATGCCTGATCGATGCAAGCTCACTTTCTCATGAATTCCTATCCTGATTGACACATATTTGCCTTACAACCTTCATAATTCTAAGTAAAATGCCTAAGATGACATGCATTTCTGCATGTCATCAGATGTGCTTACGATACTTTACATCTTTTACATTTCTTAAGTCAATTTCTATACGGTCGACACAAATTTTTCCTTCTTTTGTTGCATAATCTAAATAAAACGGTATAAATAACTTGTATTTCTACAAGTTATCATGGCCCCCTTCGGATGTGTTTTGTGCAGTTGGTCAATATCAACATGAACTCCATAAATGGATAGGGTCGCTTCTAGGTTTTTCCCCAATCGGATTTTTTCCCTTCAGATTGGCCTTTTGGGATGGACCTCTAGGGCTTAAAATGGCGGGTCACACTTACGGAAGATTGCTAAGTAAGTTGATGGTTTCTTGGCCAAACCAATGATGGCTTGTCGTTATAGGAACAAGAGTTGTTCTGGTATTAATGACTGGTTGAGAACTTCTCAATTCAGAGGAGGGATAACTGACCTCCCTTCGGTGGCTTTTGTCCTAAACCTTTGAAGCATCATTGCGTAACTAGATGTCACACGGGATTCATGTTAGTTTTGTTAAAACCTTATTAGATGTTGTTTTGTTTTACAACGGGTATTTGCTTAAAATCTAACGTAGGTCAATGTGTTTTTCTTTTTAGCAACTCGTTAGTATTTCCGTGTAAAGCTTTTAAAAATTACCGATTTATTATAGTGGAAAGAATTATGTGAAACAAATTTCGTGGCAAAGGACCTCCATCCCACTACTCTCCAAAAGAGGAGACAAGATAGTAAATATCATTTATTGGTCTTGGAGACATGAATGGTAGAGAAAGATGATTCTGCCTAGATCCTAGATTTAGGTGCTACTAATCATGTCAGTTCCTCTTACCAAGGATTTAGTTCCTGACCAACGTTGCCACAGGGATAGATGACTCTTCGAGTCGGTAATGGTGAGGTTGTTTCATCTGTTGCTGTAGCCAGTCTGAAGTTATTTGTTGACAAGAAACGTTATCTGTTACTTGATAATGTTTTTGTAGTTCCTAAGATTAAGAGGAACTTAATCTCGGTTTCTTGTCTCAATGAACAAGGCTATACCATCTCTTTTTCTGAGAATAAAATGTTTATTTTCAAGAATGGAATGGAGATTGGTTCCGGTTTAATGGAAAATAACTTATATGTACTAAGGTCGTTAGTCATAAAAGCCTTGTTTAACATTGAAATGTTTAGTACGACAACAACAGCTAAAAGACCAAAGGTTTCTCCAAAGGAAAATGTCGATCTTTGGCATCTAAGGTTATGTCACATCAACCTCAATAGGATTGAGAAGTTGGTGAAAAGTGGACTTCTAAAGAGTTTAGAAGAAAACTCCTTGCCAGTATGTGAATCATGCCTTGAAGGCAAGATGACAAAACGACCTTTTACTGGAAAAGGTTATAGAGCCAAGGAAGCCTTGGAGCTTGTACATTCAGACCTCTGTGGTTCGAAGAGCTCGAGGTGGGTATGAATATTTCATCTCTTTCATAGATGATTATTCAAGGTTTTAGTATCTCTTCCTAATGCAACGTAAGTTTGAAGCTCTTGATAAATTCAAGGAGTATAAGGCTGAAGTTGAAAACTTGTTAGGTAAGAAAATAAAAACACTATGATCTGATCGTGGTAGAGTGTATATGGACCTCAAATTCCAAAACTATGTGAAAGAACTTGGGATTGCGTCCCAACTCTCGATCGCAGGTACACCTCAGCAGAATGGTGTATCGAAAGGAGAATTAGGACCTTGTTGGACACAGTTCGGTCTATGATGAGTTATGCTCATCTTCTAGACTCCTTTGTGGGGTTATGCAGTGTAGACTGCATGTTATATCTTGAAAAACGTTCCCTCGAAAAGTGTTTCTATAACACCTATTGAGTTATGGAGAGGCCGTAAAGGAAGTTTATGCCACTTCAGGATTTGCGGCTATCTGGCACATGTGCTAGTGACTAACCCAAAGAAGTTGGAACTGCATTCGAAGGTTTGTCTCTTTGTAGGCTACCCCAAGGAAACGAGAGGAGGATACTTCTATGATCCAAGTGATAACAAAGTGTTTGTTTCCACTAATGCTATCTTCTTGGAAGAAGATCACATGAGGGATCATAAGCCACGAAGTAAGCTCGTTTTATGTGAGATCTCATGTGAGACTGAGACTGCTGAGGGTTCAACAAGAGTTGTTGAATAGGTCGACAGATCAACAAGAGTTGTTGAGGTTGTGATGTGTAGTCAACCAGCTCAACAGTTGAGACTACCTTGACGTAGTGGGAGGGTTATGAACCCACCGGATCACTACAGGGTTTGGCTGAAGCCCAAAACGTCATAACGAATGATGGGTCGAGGATCCGTTGTCTTTTAAGAAAGAAATGAAGGATGTTGACAAAGATGAATGGGTTAAGGCCATGAACCAGGAAATGGAGTCTATGTACTTCAATTACGTCTGGGAGCTTGTTGATCCACCTGATGGGGTAAGATCTATTGGGTGTAAGTGGATCTATAAGCGAAAGAGAGGTGTAGATGGAAAGGTGCAAACCTTTAAGGCTAGGCTCGTGGCAAAGGGTTATACCTAGGTTGAGGGAGTTGACTATAAGGAAACTTTCTCACCTATTGTCATGATAAAGTCTATCTGGATTCTCCTGACCATAGCCACATTTTATAATTATGAAATATGGCAAATGGACGTCAAGAATGCATTTTTGAATGGTAATCTTGAGGAAACCATCTATATGACTCAACCAGAGGGGTTCGTAGTTCCAGATCAAGAGCAAAGAGTTTGCAAGCTTAATAGGTCCATTTATAGGCTGAAACAAGCATCTCGATCTTGAAACATCAGATTTGACACTGCTGTCAAGTCGTTTGGCTTTGGCCAGAACGTTGATGAGCCTTATGTTTACAAGAAGATCATCAACAACTCAGTAGCTTTCCTGGTACTGTATGTGGATGATATCCTACTCATTAGGAATGATGTAGGATATCGACTGACATTAAGAGATGGCTAGATGCCCAAATCCAAATGAAAGATTTCGGTGAGTGATAACTTGTAGAAATACAATTTATTTATACTATTTTATTTAGTTATTGTGGCAAAAAGAAAGGAAAGTTGCGTCGATAGTATACAAATTAGCTAAAAAATGCGAAAATTATAAAATGTTGTAAATACACCAACTAACACCATTGCGATGGTAGAATAGAATGTTTCATTTTATGTTTTGCAGGAAATCAGTCACCGCATGCATTCATGGCTCAAAAGCAAAATAAACAACGCATCTACGTCGCATTGCGCCCATCAATGGAGAACGAAGAGATGATCAACACAATGACGGCGCATGCGACAATCGATCAAGTGCTATAGCGATCAAAGCAATTTCAACCGCATGCGGTAATAAAAAAACAACACTGCATGCGACGATCGATTGAAGATATGAAGAGCAATGCATTTGCGGAAGATTCTGACAAATGTACAACTCTCAGTTGTGCATTTCTGATGGGTTGATCGCGTAACAGAAGGAATTTTCCATTCCGCCATTTCAGGAACTATCATAACTATATAGTGGGGACCATAAATTCAAAGAGCCAAGGCCTCTTCTATAAATAGCTTCTTCAAATTCGCTGAAAAAATATACATATATAGATACTAGTACATACATATATACATAAAGACGTGCATATACTGATTCTGAGAGAGTGGTGTTTGGAAAAATCGTTGATATGTATGATTGATGATGTTCTATGCGATACTACTGCTATATATGCGTTGATTATGGATGTTCACGTAGTATGCCATTCGTTGTTACAAGTTTCCTTACGATGGAACCAAGTGTAATTCCACCGCAAGTTTCTCGGTGTAATCCGAGGTCGAACACAGGGGCTGTTTTAGGTTATTGTGGTATATTTGTGATATATGCAACCAATTTTTCAATCTTTAAAAAGGATTTTTTGTGTACAAGTATATAAAATTGAAGTAAAGTAAATGAAAGCAGTAAAAATGCGATAGTAAAATGAAATACAATAAACCTAAGCTAGATGATACAAAATACAGGCTCATGATACAAGATGCTGGGGTCAAGGCTGACTATGAAGGTTATGCAAAGAACATGGGGTGTGGTGGCAAGTCTTATGAACAAAATAGAAAGAGAAAGATAAATAATATAAACAATGCAAGTCCTTAATTGCGCTGAAGCTATAAATACAGTTCCGGTCTTCCCTTGGCGTACACCTTTCAGTGATTGGCCGCGCTCCCACATGTCTGTGGTGAGACAGAGACTAGCGTAATGAACGCAAGGTGGCTTCCATGTCTGGAAGTACTACTCACTTTAGTTAACGCATTCTTCTGATCTTTTCTCGATAGATCAGAATGGCATTTTCACTTCTGCTCTCACGGGTGAAGATGTCGGCTAGCATGCCTTAGCCAAATGCATTTTATACCTTTAACATAGATTAAGTACTTGTTTGATTCATATTAACTATCAGGGGATTAAAAAGACATCATGGAGAAAGTGATTAATGGAGGAACAGAAATAAACAGAGAATGGTATATGAAAACTATCGAAACATTTAATATGTCTATTAAGCGTTTGATACATGGTGTGTGAATGAGGAATCAAGAGAAAGTGAAATACAACGATGAAAGAAATAGAATCGATACAAACAAGCGCCAATGTCTTGGCACCGAATCGATAGAGATCTGCTTCTCGGATTGGATGGATCTGATGATAGAAAGAGCTTCTCTCTCAGGCTTGCTAAACCGGTAGCAGGGATCTTTACACAAAGCTTTAAATCGGGTATTTGGAAGAATAGATCTGAGACTCACCTCTCGGCCTTGTCTCATCTTCTTCCCAGATTTCTTCAATTATGCATTTAGCTCAGCCTTTTCTCTCAACAATTTAGCAGCAATTCGCCTTGTATCAAGTAGCATAAGTTTTCTCTGAAACTTATGGGGTATTTATAGGTGCAGGTCTTTGACTTCGGCCTTGTGGTCCCCAATGATTGTCATGGCAATTTCGAAGATGGAGGGATACTATTCCTTCTGTTATGCAATCAGACCACCAATTCTGCACAACCGTTAGTTGTACACGTGTCTCAATCCTCCGCTTTTGCATTGCTCAGCTGCATCTTTCGATCATGAGTTCGCATACAGTGTTATTTTTATTACCACATGCGGTTGAAAGTCAGCTCTGGATCGACTGTCGCATTGCGTCGTCATTGCGGTAATCGCCTCTTCATTGTTGATCGACGGGTGCAATGTGATAGATATGCGTTGATCATCTTCTCGTGAGCCTTAAGCGCAAGTGGTGACTTGGTTTCTTGAAAAACTGAGTAAAATTCGGCTTGTCTTCCATCTTTATGGTGTTAGTGGGTGTAATTGCGATCATTTATAATTATTGTAATTCTAAGCTAATTTTCATACAATCGGCGCATATTCAGTAACTTTTGGCCACAATATCTAGATAAGGTGACATTAAGGACTTGTATTTCTACAAGTTATCAAGTGGCTGGTTTGAAGCAACTTACAGAGTAGATCCAGGAGAACCACGAGACAAGGCCGAGAGGTGAGTCTTTGAGCAGAGAATTCTTCAATTCCCATAGTTAAAGCTCTGTGCGAAGGTTAATTCTATCGGGAAAGAAAGCCATAAAGGGAAGTTTTCCTCTCCACCACTTCACCATGCCGGCATGCACAATCTCCGTTTGGGATCTATGTCAAGACGTTGATGATAACTTGTAGAAATACAAGTTATTTATACTGCTTTATTTAGATATTGCAATTAAAAGAGAGGAAAGTTGCGTCAATTGTATGGAAATTGGCTAAGAAATGCAAGAATTATAAGTTGTTGTCAATAACCCTACTAACACCATTGCAATGGTAGAAAAGAATACTTCAAGTCTGTTTTGTAGGAAATCCAGTCAGCGTATGCGTTCATGGATCAAGAGAGAAGATTAACGCATCTACGTCGCATTGCGCCCATCGTTCAATAATAAATAGACAATCAACGCAATGACAGTGCATGCGACAATCGATCAAGAGCTTTGCGATCAACGCAACTTCAATCGCATGTGGTAATAAAAAACAACACGCATGTGGGCACACGATCGAAGATGCAAATGAGCAATGTAATCACAGAGGATTTTGACACGTGTACAACTAACCATTGTGCAATTACAATGGATTGATTGCATAACAGAAGGAATATTTATTCCACCATTCTCGGAATTTCCATAACAATAAAGTGGGGACCACAAGTCAGAGAGTCAAAGCTTTAATTTATAAATACCTCAAAGAATTCACTGGAAAAGATATACTTGATACGGGGGATAATTGATACGAGGCTATTAAGAGAGAGGCTGATCGGAGAAGATTCGGGAAGAAAAGAGACAAAGGCCGAGAGGTGAGTCTCAGGGCAAATCATTCCAAATCCCCGTTGTGAAGCTCTGTACCTATATCAACTCTACCGGTTGAGCAAGCCTGAGAGGGAAGCTCATCCTTCTATTCACTCCATCTACGCCGACAAGCAATCTCTCCATCCAGATCGGTGTCAAGATATTGTCACTGTTCTGTATCTGTTCTAACTCTTATTCATCAATTGTAGTTCATCTTCTTAGTCTAAATCATTCACAACCATGTATCAGACGCTTGATTTTAAAATTAAATGTCATGATCACTTTCATTTCCACATTTCTGTCTATTTTTGTTCCTCCATTAATCGCTTTCTCCACGATGTTCTCTTAATCCTGTGGTGATTAATATGAATTAAACAAGTAACTTAATCTGTGCTAAAGAAATAAAGATCTTTACCTAAAGCATGCTAGATGGCATCATCACCTACGAGAGCTGAAGTGAAGATGCCATTCCGATCTGTTGAGAGAAGGTTAGAAGAATGCGTTAACTAAAGCAAGAAGTACTTCCAGAGATGGAAGCAACCTTGCTTTCACTACGTTCGTCCCTGTTTCACCACAGAGATGTGGGAAACGCGGCTGATCACCGAGAGGTGTATGCCAAGGGAAAGCGGAACCGTACTTATATCTTTAATGCAATTGAGAAACTTGCGCTGCTTATATTAATTAACCTTTCTCTTTCTATTTCGCACATAAGCCTTGCCACCACATAACACGACCTTTGTATAATCTTCACAGTCAGTCGAAACCTCGGTATCTTGTATCATCATAGCTTAGGTTTATTTTATCACACTTTACTTTTATCGCAATTTACTTTATTATCGCATTTTTATAGCTTATCTTTACTTTATTGCACAACTTACTTTATCGCATGTACAACCCATAATTTTATTAAATTGAAAAACCCCCGGTCGGATATATCACGAATGTAACACGATCAACTTAAAACAATCCCTGTGTTCGACCTCGAATCTCTCCGAGAAACTTGCGATGAAATTATACTTGGTTTCAATGCAAGAAAACTTGTGACAACGCATAGCATACTACGAGTATATCGTTAATAACGCATACATCTAGAAGTAGAATCGCATATCATTGCAATCATCCATGCGTTGTATGACATAAGAAGATAAATTTTCTTCATTCATATTCATATTTGTTCACATGCTTGAAATAGAAGCATCAATTTTTATGTCAACAAGTTTATGGATTAAAAAAATTATGCGTTACAAGTTTATGGCGCCATTGCCGGGTAACTGGTAACGGGAACATGGACTTGTAGCTTAGATTAAAATTATGTGTAACAAGTTTATGGCGCCGTTGCCAAGGATCTGGTAACGGGAACATGGACTTGTAGCTTAGATTAAAGTTATGCGTAACAAAAGCAAGCCTGAGTCTCGTTGTTTTGTAAAGATGCGCATTGTTAATTGAATAAAATAAGTGTTATTTAGTTCTGGCATTTACTCATATCTAATAAACAAAGCTCATTGGTTATCTTATGTGAACTTAAGCATGTATATGTGATGTACAAGTGGATTATCCCTTAAGTGATAACCTAAATTGGTTTGTAGTATAAGGATTATGGTAGGATATCTGATCCTGATGACACTATGGATACGACCCGCTTTGTAGAGGTTTGCAAGGTTTGTAAACTACTACAGATGGTGTAGACTCGTAGATTGACTTTCTAAGCATATATGGATATGGACAATGATGAATGTGAATCATACAAGCTCATGTTGCCATGAACTTGATGACTTGGAAAGACGGAGATGGAGTGTGGATGCTGTGTTATGCTTATTTTCACTTTATGCGATACTACTTCTAGATGTATGCGTTATTAATGAAATGCTTGTAGTATGCTATGCATTGTCACAAGTTTCCTTATGCTGAAACCAAGTATAATTCCAATTCAATTTTATCAGAGTAATCCGCAGTCGAACACAGGGATTGTTATTGTTAATGTGTTACATTTGTGATATATGCGACCGGTGTTTACAATTAATAAAGATTGTGTGTTTGTACAGGAAAATAAATTGCGGTAAAGTAAAATTGTGCAGATAAACTAAAGTTGCGTTAATAAAATAAATTGCGATGAAAAAAAACCTAAGATAATGTGATACAAGATACAAGATACATGATATACATGATACTGAGTTCAAGACTGACTGTGAAGTTTATACAAAGGATTGTTGTATTCGACGAAAAGTCTTTATGGATGAATCGGAAAGGGAACGAATAATTAGTACAAACGTCGCAAGTTTGTTAATTGCGTTAAAGATGTAACTAAGGCTCTGCTTTCCCTTAGCGTATACCTCTCGGTGATCAGCCGCGTTCGCATATCTCTATGGTGAAACAGGGATGAACATGGTGAATGCAAGGTTGCTTCCATCTCTATAAGTACTTCTTGCTTTAGTTAAAGCATTCTTCGAACCCTCTCTCGATAATTGTAATGGCATCTTCACTTTTGCTCTCACAGGTGAAGATGTCGTCTAGCATGCCTTGACTAAACTTAATTATTTCCTTAACTCAATTAATTTACTTGCTTGATTCTTTCTAATTACCCATGGTATCAAGAAAACGTCATGGAGAAAATGGATTATGGGTGAACGGAAATAGACATAGAAATGATAATAGAAATGATCAAAACATTCAATACTAAGATTAAGCGTCTAATACATGGTGTGAATGATAGACTAAGAAGATGAATAAAACTGATGATGAAGAGATAGAAACAAATACAGAAGAGTGTCAAGGTCTTGACATAGATCTGGATGGTGGTTTTACTTGCCGATCTGTGGAATGGATGAACAGAAGAGCTTCCCTCTGAGGCTTGCTTGTCTGGTAGAGGTGACCTTCGTACAGAGCTTCAACGGCGGGGACCGGAAGGATTCTTTACCCAGAGACTCACCTCTCGGCCTTGTCTCTTAATTATTCCCAGATCTACTCTGATTAGTCGATCAATCAGTCTCTCCCTTAGATCAATATATACATTTTTCTCTGTATTCAAGCATCCCTTTTCAGTGGAATAGCCAGAGTTATTTATAGGCTAAGCTTTGACTCTCTCACTTGTGGTCCCCACTTTATTGTTAAGGCGGATTCGAAAATGGTGGAGTGAATATTCCTTCTGTTATGCAATTAATCCCATCAGAAATGCACAACAGTCAGATGTACACGTGTCAGAATCCTTCGCAATTACGTTGCTCTTCATATCTTTGATCGTTTGCCTGCATGCGGTGTTGTTTTTTATTACTGCATACGGTTGAGATTTAGTTGATCACTTAGCTCTTGATCGATTGTCGCATGCGCCGTCATTGCGTTGATCGTCTATTCATTTCTGAATGATGAGCGTAATGCGACGTAAATGCATTGTTCAGTTTATCTTGAGCCATGAATGCATGCGGTGACTTGATTCTTGCAAAATAGACTTGAAACATTCCATTCTACCATCGCAATGATGTTAGTGGGTGTATTGACGACAATTTATAATTCTTGCATTTCTTAGCTAATTTCTATACAATTGACGCAACTTTCCTTTCTTTTGGCTACAATATCTAAATAAAATAGTATAAATAACTTGTATTTCTATAAGTTATCAATGGTTAATCCTGACCATTCATGTGGAGATGTGGAGCGGGGGTGTCCTATACAGAGAGTTTGTATAAGACCTGGATCACGAGATGACTAGACTCTGTATATAATGTCATTGATTGTAAAGACTTGCATCTCACCTAAATGACCATAGGTGACACGATCTCAATCCTGAGTATTTTGTGAACTTCTGTCTTTTAGGGAAGTCCTTTGATTAGTATGGATGAGAGTGGCCAGATTGCCAACTCAACAGGCCTACTTTTTGGAGACTTGTCTAATCTGGGAGCTGGGAACTCAATCCACAATATGGAATTCACTCATTTCCTGAAGCAGGGATAAATAGAGAGATTGCTCCCTTAAGGGCTGATTTCGGGGCTTGAACATAGTGGCCACAGCTTCTCTTTGGAAGAGAAGACTCAGTCATAGTAGGACTATGATTTATGTTCTATAGAGGGATCAGTGGTACTTAAGGAGATAGATATAACTACAAGGGCATAACGGTTATTGGCCCAGCTATACTTACGAGCGATCTGTGAAGGGTTGTCGCATTGTTCATTGGTTAAGATGGACACGTAATATATCTGTAGTAAGGAGAGTTCAGCTATCGGTCTTTAGTGGAGTGCCTGGCAGTTAATGGATGGTGGATCCAATGACTAAAGAGTTTAGTCAGTTATTCACGTACCGTTGGAGCTTCGGATCTTAACTCGACACCGTCGAGGTTTTCTAGAGGCTGTTCATGGTGCTTTGGAGGAGTTCGTTCGCAGTGTTGCGGAGGAGTTCGTGTTGCGAAGGAGTTCGTGACCTAGGAGATCGTTCAGGACGAGCACAAAGTGTTCGTGCTGTGTTCGTGCAGTGTTGGGGTCGTGTAGATCAGGTGCTCGTGATTACTATGATCGATCAGAGTCACGCATCGGAGCGTGGAGACGTTTCTGTATATATGCATAGAGTTCTCTTTTTGCAATTGTTGTTCATGCTGTAATTTCTCTGTAAATTTTATAACCGCTTGTTTTGAAGTCGACTGTAAATGGATTGTTGATTCATGATTGTAATTTGGAATAGTCTTGCTTATGCTGTGCATGGAAATTAGGATGCCGATTTCCTTTAGGTTCAAGATTCTTGGGTTTGCTTTGGAGCGATTCGAGCGGTTTAAAGATGGTTCTGAAGCTGTTTGTAATAGTTAGGCATCTGTTTGCTTGTTTATGCCAAAATGAAAACCATCAGTTAGTATTTAATTGTTTATGCATGATATGTATGTAATAATTAAATAATTCATGTATATGCATACAATATGCCATGTAGATTTAAAACCCCACCGTAGGAAGCATGTTACATGAATTAAAAGTATGTTACGATTGTTATAATATATAGTATGCATGTTAGAGTTATGTTTAATATAATGGTTATATTAGTTACCTTTGTTAAATGTTGTGGATGTTAAGCATGTCTAAATTTTGTTCGTTGTTATAGAATAGGTTAGACATTTAAAATCCATGACAAAGAACAACTACATGCTCACTTAGGTTAAAAACTAATTTTAAACGTTAAAATAGATTGTTACCTTATAAAATAAGGTTACAAACTCATATCGGTTCATAAATCTATCTAAGACTGGGGGTACTTAAGTTGACGGTTTACAGAACACCTCCTACCTGGGATTATGACCGAACTATTGAGAGTTGTTAACTGATTTTATGAGCTTGCGTGAGCGATGTGAGGTAATAAAATGGTTTATCACCTAGAAATTGTAGGTTAAATCCAATTATAAGAGTAATATTTTGATAAACCACCTAGACTTAGGTTGTATGAAATTAGCCATCATGCCTAAGTAAATTATCCAAATTTTTAGAACACTTTAGTAGAAGATTAACAATATATTTGATATATAGTTATTAGCTCTCATGTCCTCAAGAATTCACACCGTGAGATCCATCATACAATTGCTTGCTTCTGACAAATTTAATGGAGAGGGTTATTCGAATTGGAAGTCAAACATCAATACAATATTAGTAGTAGACGATTTGAGGTTTGTGTTGATGGAGGAGTGTCCTCTAGTTCCCAGTTCAACGGATACTCGAAATGTTCGGGACGTCTATGATAAGTGGGTGAGGGAAAATGAGAAAGCCCGGGCCTATATCTTGGCGAGTATATCTGATGTACTCAACAAGAAGTATGAGGTCATGCCTACAGCCTGTGAGATCATGGCATCATTACAGGAGATGTTCGGGCAACTATCATCATCTATTAGACATGAAGCCATTAAATATGTGTATGAAAGATGGGACCAACGTAAGAGAACATGATCTCGACATGATGGTCCATTTTAATATTGCGAAGGCTCATGGGGCTATGATAGACGAGACAAATCAAGTGAGCATGATACTGGAATCTCCTCCTCAGAGCTATCTGTCGTTCAAGATAAATGTTGTCATGAACAAAATCACTTATAACTTAACAACGCTGTTGAATGAGTTGCAAATTTATCAATCTATGATGAAACTAAAAGAAAAAGAAATAAATCTTATTTCGAAACCGAAAAAGTTTTACAAAGGGTCCACGTCTGGTACGAAACCCTTTGATGATAAGAAAGGTGGTCTTTCTTTTTCTAAGGATAAAACCGTAAAAATGAAGAAGAAAGGAAAAGGGAAAAATAAATCCACTGTGAGGAAAAACAAAAACAAAACTCCCAAGGGAAAATGTTTGCATTGTGGAGAGGTTGGGCATTGGAAACGAAATTGCCCAAAATATCTGGTTGAAAAAAAAGCAGAAAAGACTAAACAAGGTCAATATGATTTACTAGTTGTTGAAACATGTATAGTGGAAAATTCTCACCTTACCTGGATATTAGATTCAGGCGCCGCTAATCATGTTTGTACTTTTCTACAGGAAACTAGTTCTTGAAGAAGACTTTCTAAATATGAGATGACTTTCAAGGTGGGAATAGGTGAAGTCATTTCAGCTGAAGCAGTGGCAGATGTGAAGTTTTTTTTTTTTTTTCTAGATTCTTTTATCTTGTTTAAGAATGTGTTCGTTGTACCTAAGATGAATAGAAATCTGATCTCTATTTCCTGTATTTTAGAGAATATGTACAGTGTATCTTTTGAATGTAATGAAGTGTTTGTTTATTCAAGAGGTGTTTATATTTGTTTTGCTAGACTTCAAAATAGCTTATACATATTAGAACCAACTAAAGCAAAATCCATTTTAAATATAGAGATATTTAAAATGGCTGAGACTTATAATAAAAAGCGGAAAATTTCTCCTAATGCCTATCTTTGGCACCTCAGGCTTGGTCACATTAATCTCAATAGGATTGAGAGATTGGTAAAAAATAGTCATCTAAATCAACTAGAAAATATTTCTCTACCTCCATGTGAATCATGTCTTGAGTGAAAAATGACAAAAAGATCCTTTTCTGACTAAGGTCTTCATGCCAAAGAAAATCTTGAATTTATACATTCAGACCTTTGTGGTACGATAAATGCTAAAGCTCAATGAGGATATCAGTACTTCGTAAATTATTGACGATTACTCTCGATATGGCTATATTTACTTAATCAGTCACAAGTGTGGAACTCTTGAAAAGTTCAAAGAATTTAAGGTTAAGATTGAAAATCAATTAAGTAAAAGAATTAAAACATTTAGATCTGATCGAGGTGGTGAGTATATGGATTTTCAATTCCAGAACTATCTAGTAGATCATGGAAATCAATCCCAACTCAAAACACATGGAACACCATAACAAAATGGTGTTACAAAAAGGAAAAATCGAACCTTGTTGGACATGGTTTGGTCTATGATGAGTTATGCTCAATTACCTCAATCCTTTTGGGAGTATGCATTACAGATTGCAGTTTATATTTTAAACGTTATTCCGTCCAAAAGTGTTTCAAAAACACCATATGAATTATGGGAAGGACACAAAGCGAGTTTATGTCATTTCCCTATCTGGTGTTGTCCAGCACATGTGTTGGTACAGAATCCTAAGAAATTTCAAATACGCTTGAAATTATGTCTATTTGAAGGATACCCCATAGAAACAAAAGGAGGATACTTTTATGATCCCCAAGAAGATAAAGTGTTTGTATCGACAGATGCAACATTCTTGGAAGAGGATCATATTAAAAATCATCTAACTCGCAGTAAACTAATATTGCAAGAACTGTCTAAAGATACTATAGAAAGATCGACAAGAGTTGTTGATCAAGTTGGTATATCAACAACAGTTGTTGTCCAGTCATGTCTATCCTAAAAGGTTAGAATGTCTCATCATAGTGGGAGGGTTATTCAACAACCAGACCGCTACATCGGTTTAACAGAAACTCAAAACATCATACAAGATGATGGTTCAGAGGATCCATTAACCTTTAAGAAGGCAATGGAAGATGTTGACAGGGAACAATGGATAAAAGCCGTGGACGATGAAATAGAGTCTATGTACTTTAACTTGGTCTGGGAACTTGTAAATCAACCACAAGGTGTTACAACTATAGGTTGTAAATGGATCTACAAGAGAAAATGAGACCAAACTAGCAAGGTATAGACCTATAAAGATAGACTTGTGGCAAAGGGTTTTTGATGGAACACAAACATATGCAGTGGAATAAGGATCTAATTACACTCTAATTGCTTTCAATTTAAAAGAAAAAAGCATGCAACTGAAAGAAAAAACAGTAAATTAAAAGTTACCTTTGAAGCTCTTGAAAACCGCTTTTCCTTGCTGAATCTCAACCCGAACTCTTTCGGACCAGCACTAGAGTTTACCTACTATCCTCTGGACTCAGAACCGGATTGTGGGACCCGGTGGATGAAGAAACCAAGAGAGAGAGAGAGATGGAAGAAGAAATGGATTTTTCTTTTGGTTTTGGGTTTTCTTTTTTTCAGCCCAAATTTAGAAAACTATTTTGGCAAAAATGGCAAAAGTTTTTTCATTCAAATTGAAAGCCCAATTTATAGAAAAAGGTCATGCAACAATTGTATGAAACAAATCCATAAAAACCCAACATCTAGAATCCAATATCTAAGTGGGCTTAATGTCTCCACTATAAGCCAACAGTTAGCCCACTATTTTGTTAGTGAATTATCCAAAAAAATTTCGGATTTTCCCACTAACTTTAGTCAAAGGGCAAAATAGTCATTTTGTCAAAATCAAACTTTGACCAAAAAAGTCAATATTTTGACTTTTTATGATTTTTTCCGTGTTGACTAATTTTGACCACCCGAGGATGAAACCGAATTCAATTTCTCGAAATTCAAATCAAATTTGAATATAAGGTCGGTCAAAGTTTGACTTTTCAAAGTCAAAAGTCAACTCTTTGACTTTTTACATCTTTGACCATTTCCATTATTTTCGAGCTTCCGAATATGAACGTATTCATATTCTTGATATTTAAATCACATTTAAATATTAAAGTTATATCTCTAAATTGAAAAACTGACCACTATGTCACATATACTTGTCGGTTTCTCTCTCTTCACCTAATTCGAACCATTCGAATTATTCTATCATACTATTCTAAGTTTATTCCATATGAGCTAGTAGGGGAACCTAATGAACCTATAGATCATGGGCTCCAACGATCCGAGATTAGCTGGTTAAACTCTTTAGACGGAGCTAATTAACATTTGTTAACTCATGGGTCATTCCACTATAGTGTTGTAGTTGCACTCCCCTTACTATAGATATATTTGTATCCATTTGATATAACCATGATTAGTAAGCTAGTGCTTCACATGTTGTTCGTAATCTCGGCTAGGTCATAAAAATTGTTTTACCCCAAAGACTACATCTTGTTTCTTCAGTTCCACCGATCCTCTAATGAACAATTAGTTTAAGGTCCAACCTATAAATCGAACCCTTTCGGGCCCAGGAGAGTGTGGGGCCCCTTGTTCAAGACCTGGATTCAGTACTAAAGGTAACAACCTATCTACTACCCCTATAACGGGTAGGAGTAAGTTCCATCTTGCACCCTATGTTCCCTGCTATCCACCTGATCTTACCCCTGAAATGGGAGGCTTATTAGGCCAGCGATAATGAGTTGACCTCACCTATGCAGATCTAAGGATAATTCTGAGTGAATAGGAGTTCATAGTTAGCTCAGGGTTAAGATTAAGTTACCTATGTCATCAATTAACAAAATAGTCAATTTTATACATTAAACAGCATTTAGAATGTAAAAAGTGATTATTTCATGGTTCAGTCTTATGTAAACTCTTTACATAGGATACCCCCACTTTCATGTCTCCACATGAACGATTTAGGATCACACCGTATGTACTAACTACAAAATGGGCCGCATCCATAGTGTCCCCAAAATAAGGTGCCCAACCTTATTCATTTTCTATAGACTAATGTGGCTACATATTTGAACTTGATCACATTTATGTCACTAGATAAAGTTCAAATACATTAAATAGCCTCAGGACCTTAGTTTATTAGATTCAGATTACAATTTTGATAACAATTTTATTGAAAAAACAAAACAGAATATGTTTATTAATTTACAAACTATGAATTTTAGGACATAAAATCCAACAGTTTTACCCAAAGAGAAGGAGTTGATTATGAAGAAAATTTTTCTCTTGTTGCCATGATCAAATCAATAAGAATACTTCTTGCTATTGCCACATATTATGACTATGAGATATGGCAAATGGATGTCAAGATAGCCTTTCTAAATGGCTATCTTGATGAAAGTATTTTTATGTCTCAACTAGAGGGGTTCGTCGAAAAAGGACAGAAACAGATAGTCTATAAGTTTAATCGATCCATTTATGGATTGAAACAAGCGTCCAGATCCTAGAATATAAGATTTGACACTGCGATCAAATCTTATGGCTTTAAACAGAGCGTTGGCGAACCTTGTGTATACAAGAAGATAGTCAACAAAACTGTAGCAATCTTAGTTCTATACGTTGATGATATCTTGCTCATTAGGAATGAGACAAGTTTTCTTACTGACATAAAGAGATGGTTAGCAACAAAGTTCCAAATGAAAGATTTGGGTGATGCACTTTATTTTCTAGGAATACAAATCTTTAGAAACCGAACTAATAGAACATTGGCACTATCTCAGACATCTTATATTGACAAGATCTTGTTAAGGTATAATATGAAAAATTCCAATAAAGGTTTATTACCTTTCAAGCATGGAATTCATTTGTCGAATGAACAATGTCCTAAGACATCTCAGGAGGTTGAGGAGACGAACATAATTCCATATGCATCTGCAGTTGGGAGTTTGATGTACGTTATGTTGAGTACACGTCCTAACATATGTTTTGCGGTTGAAATCGTCAGCAAGTTCCAATACAATCCTGGACACGGTCATTGCACCGCTGTAAAAAACATCCTCAAGTATCTAAGGACAACGAGGGACTATATGCTTATGTATGTACCTAAGGATTCGATCTTTACAGGATACATTGATTCTGATTTTCAAACCGATGTAGATTCCAAGAAATCTACCTCAGGATAAGTTTTCACTCTTAACGGAGGAGCTATAATTTGGAGAAGCATAAAGCAAAGTTGTATCGCTGACTCCACCATGGAAGCGGAATATGTGGCTGCATGTGAAGCTGCTAAGAAAGAGGTATGGCTACGCAAATTCTTAGCTGATTTGGACGTCGTTCCAAATATGCACCTGCCTATCACATTGTATGGTGACAACAGTGGTGCAGTTGCATACTCAAAGGAACCCAGGAGTCACAAGCGTGGAAAACACATTGAAAGAAAGTACCATCTCATCCGTGAGATCATACACAGAAGAGATGTGCTCGTCACAAAGATAGCCTCTGAAAGACAACCTTGCTGATCCATTCACCAAGGCCCTCTCGGCTAAAGCTTTTGAGGGCCACCTAGTTTGACTAGAACTCCGAGTCGTGTAATCTAGGACACGTGCGAGATTGTCTATGGTATTATAGATGCACCAGGCCCCAATTTCTGTGAGCAAACCTTCTGGCAGGTGAAAATGGACCTAGGGGTTCAGAACGATGACAAAAAGCCATGCACAAGATGGTTTTGCGAACGAAGCTCATTTACTGCCTCAAATGGCTATCAGGCCTAGCGGGGCTACCCCGGTGACCAATTTTTGTGCGTGAGGGCGAAAACGCAAAAACGGACCCAGGGGTTAAGAATGATGAAAAAAAGTCGTGCACCGGACAGTTTTGGGAACGGAACTCATTTGATGCCCCAAATGGCTAGGGGCATAATTTTTGTGTGCGAACTTTACGGCGGGCGAAAAAGCAAAAACGAGCCCAAGGTTAAGAGTAATGAAACAAAATCGTGTGCAAGACGGTTTTGCAAACGGAGCTCATTTGGTGCCACAAATGGATGTCGGGCCCGACGAAGTTAGCCCGAGGCCCAATTTTTTAGCGCGAAACTTTTCGGCGAGCGAAAACGCAAAAACAACCCAGTGGTTGAAATTGATGAAAAAAGACGTGCGCCAGAGGATTTTGTGAATGAAGCTCATTTGTGCCCCAAATGTTTATGGGCCTCATGTGGCTACCCCGGGGCCCAATTTTTGTGAGCGAACTTTCCGGCGTGTGAAAACACGAAAACGAACCCAAGTGTTAAGAACGATAAAACAAAGTCGTTGCTAGAAGGTTTTGCGAATGAAGCTCATTTGATGCCACAAATGGCTATCGGGCCTGGCGGCGCTGCCTCGGGGCCCAATTTTTGTGCGCAAACTTTTCGGCAGGCGTAAACGTGAAAATGGACTCGAGGTTAAGAAAGATGAAAAAAACGACGCCAGACAGTTTTGTGAATGGACCTCATTTGGTGGCCTAAATGGCTATCGGGCCTGATGGGCATGCCTCGGGGCCCAATTTTTGTGCGTGAACATTCCGGCGGGCGAAAACGTGAAAACGGTACCAGGGGTTAACAACGATGAAAAAAAGCATTTTGCTAGACGATTTTGTGAACGGAGCTCATTGGTGCCCTAAATTGCTATCAAGCCCGGCGGGGCTGCCCCGGAACCCAATTTTTGTGTGCATACTTTCGGCAAGCGAAAATGGAAAATGGACCTAGGGGTTAAGAACGATGAAAAAAAGTTGTGCGCCAGATGGTTTTGCAAACACAGCTCATTTGGTGCCTCAAATGGCTATCGAGCCCGGTAGGGCTGCTCTAATGCCTAATTTTTGCGCGCGAACTTTCCGGCAGGAGAAAACGTGAAAACGAACCTAGAGGTTAAGAAGCATGAATAAAAGTCGTGCGGCAGACGATTTTGCGAACGGAGCTCATTTGGTTCCCCAAATGGCTATCAGGCCCGACGAGGCTACCCTTGGGCCTGATTTTTGTGCGCGAACATTACGGTGTGCAAAAACACGAAAACATACCCAGGGGTTCAGATCGATTAAAAAAAGCCAAGCACCAGACGGTTTTGCGAACAGAGCTCATTTGGTACCCAAAATGGCTACCAAGCCCCGCAAGACGGTTCTGGGGCCCAATTTTCGTGCATAAACTTTCCAGCAAACGAAAAAGGGAAAATTGACCTTGGGGTTAAGAGAGATAGAAAAAAATTCGTGCGTCAGACGATTTTACAAACGAAGTTCATTTGTGTGCGAACTTTGTTTTGTCTGTAATTAATTGTTGTTTTGACTAGTTTTTGTACACCCCACTTCGTTTTAGGACAAGTGGGAGATTGTTGGGGTTGATCCCCTAATACCTCGTGTCCTATAGTTTGCAAATAGTATCTACGAATGCTTGTGATGTATAATATATGATATTTTACTTCACTTCTTGAATTTGCTCAGTTGATTGTTTTATTTGCTTTACCACAAACTAATAAACCTAAAATCCCTGGTTATCTGTATTTAATTTAAGCATGTATGTGGTGACATACAAGTGTATCATGTCTTAAGTGATAACCAAAATGGTCTGTAGTATATGGATATAGGAGAGAAACCTTATCCTGGTAACGCTATGGATGTGGCCCGCTTTATGGAATGGTCACAAGTGTTGTGACTTGTCACAGATGGTCTGAATCTGATCATTCATGTAGGGAACATGCGAGTTGGGGTGTCCTATACAAAGAGTTTGTATAAGACCTGACCACAAAGTACTAACGTCACGTTATATAACACCATTCATGACAGAGACTTCACTTCACTAGGATGACCATAGGTAACATGACCTCAATCCTGAATGAGTTGGAAACTTCTGCCATTGAGGGCAGTCCTTTGATTTGCACGGGTGCGAGTGGCCAGGTCGTCGACTCAAACCTACTACTTTGGCGATTCGTCTGAGTTGGGAGTTGGGAACTTAGCTACATAAGATGGAATTCACTTCTTCCCCGAAGCAGGGGCAAGTAGATAGATAGCTCCCTTAAGGGCTGATTCCAAGGCTTGAACGATGTGGCGCTTGATAACTTGTAGAAATACAAGTTATTTATACTATTTTATTTAGATATTGCAGCCAATAGAAAGGAAAGTTGCATCAATTGTATAGAAATTAGCTAAGAAATGCGAGAATTATAAATTGTCGTCAATACAACCACTAACGCCATTGCCATGGTAGAAAAGAATATTTCAAGTCTGTTTTACAAAAAATCAACTCACCGTATGCATTCATGGCTCAAGATAAACCGAACAATGCATCTACGTCGTATTGCGCCCATCATTCAGGAATGAATAAACGATCAACGCAATGACGACGCATGCAGCCATCGATCAAGAGCTAAGCGATCAACGCAATGTCAACCGCATGTTGTAATAAAAAACAACAACGCATGCGGGCAAACGATCGAAGATGTTAAGAACAACTCAAATGTAGAGGATTATGACATGTGTACAGCTGACCGTTGTACATTGTTTACGGGATTGATTGCGTAACTGAAGGAATATTTACTCCACCATTTAGGAACTTCCTTAACAATAATGTGGGGACCACAAGTAAGAGAGTCAAAGCTTAGCCTATAAATAGCTCTGGCCATTCCACTGAAAAAGGATGCTTGAATACAGAGAAAAGTGTATATACTGATCTAAAAAGAGAAACTGGTTGAACGACTAATAAGAGTAGATTCGGGAAGAATTAAGAGACAAGGCCGAGAGGTGAGTCTCCAGGAAAAGAATCCTTCTGATCCCCACCGTTGAAACTTTGTATGAAGGTCACCTCTACCAGACGAGCAAGCCTGAGAGAGAAGCTCTTCTGTTCACCCATTCCACACGCCGGAAAGCAAAACCACTATCCAGATCTATGTTAAGACGTTGACACTCTTTTGTATTTATCATCACTTCCATTATCATCACTTGTACTCATCTTCTTAATCTCTATCATTCACACCATGTATCAGACGCTTAATCTTAGTATTGAATGTTATGATCATTTCCATTATCATTTCTCTATCTATTTCCATTCATCCATGTTTCACTTTCTCCATGATGTTTTCTTAATCCCCCGATAATTAGTAAGAATTTAAAAAGTAAATTAATTGGGTTAAGAAAATAATTATGTTTAGCTAAGGCATGCTAGATGGCATCTTCACATGTGAGAGCAGAAGTGAAGATGTCATTCCTCCTATCGAGAGAGGGTTCGGAGAATGCGTTAACTAAAGCTAGAAGTACTTCCAGAAATGGAAGCAACCTTGCGTTCATCACGTTCATCCCTTTTTCACCATAGAGATGTGGGAACGCGGCCGATCACCGAGAGGTGTACGCCAAGGGAAACCAGAACCTTAGTTACATCTTCAATGCAATTAATAAACTTGCGATGTTTTTCCTATTTATCCTTTCTATTTTTGATTCATCAATAAAGACTTGCCATCGCATACCACGATCCTTTGTATAAACTTCACAGTCAATCTCAAACTCAGCATCATGTATATCATGTATCTTGTATCTTGCATCACATTAGCTTAAGTTTATTTTCATCGAAATTTATTTTATTAATGCAACTTTAGTTTATCTACACAATTTTACTTTACCACAATTTACTTTTCTGTACAAACACACAATCTTTATTAATTTAAACAAAAAAGCAGTCGCATATATCATAAATTAACATACTAACGACAACAATCCCTGTGTTCGACCTCGGATCACTCTGAGAAACTTGCATTGGAATTATACTTGGTTTTAGTGCAAGGAAACTTATGACAACTCAATACTCCGTAGCATACTGCAAGCATTTAGTTAACAACGCATATATCTAGAAGTAGTATCGCATAAAGTGTGCATGAGCAGCAACACAACATAAGATTACATTTTGCATTACAAGTTTATGGCAACATGAGCTTGTAACACATCATCATGCATGCACGTTACATTCACCAATTTCAAGTTAACAAGTTTATGGCACCGATGTCGAGGACATGAGCTTGTATCATGCATCATATATCGTAATGTGCATGCTTAAAATAGAATCATCAAATTTATCGTAACAGCGCCACACATTCTTTTGGCTCGAGAGGTGTTCACACATAGTTGGACTATGTTGTATTGTTCATTAGAGGAATCAGTGGTACATAAGGAGTGTGATGTAACTACAGGGGCGAAACGGTAAATTGATCCAATTGTACTTACGAGCATCTGTGAAGGGTCATCGTACTCATGATTGGTTATATTCGAGGGACGCAGAAATATATCTGTAGTAAAAGAGTTCAGCTGTTGTCTTTAATGGAATGCCTAGCAGTTAACGAATGGTGGATTTTGTGACAAAAGAGTTTAGTCAGCTATTCGCGTACCGTTGGAGCTTCGAGCCACAAGTCCATAGGGTCCCTTTGGTAGCTTGGATAAAGTTGAGAATCAGTTTTTGAGTCAGCTTGAAATGTTCAAATTGACAAGAGGCAGTTCGATTATACATGATATAATTGAACTGATAATTATATATGATAATTGACTAAATGTATGAGATACATTATTTTGGAGGAAATTGGACATAAATATGATTTATATAGCGTAGAGGAGAAATTACTATAGTAGATATATGATACCAAACAATAGGTTAAGAATATAATTAAAAAGGTGGTTATGAGATAATTGTACGAGAATTTCTTCGGAATTGTGCGAAAATGGGAAAAAAATGAATTCGGTTCTTGTAACTCAAGAATAAAATGAAAATTGGTTTCATTTTGTAAGACACGCAGAAATTCGTTCACGGTGTGAATCCATACGATCGCTTAATATTGAGAGCCTATACGATAGCGCCCATTGTCCTAAACGATCGCACACCCACACACTAAACGATCGCTAACCTTTTATACGATCACTTAGCGCACCGAGCAGACCTAAACGATCGCTTACTATTTGCTAGACGATCGCTTGGCAAAACCTACACGATCGTATACCTTTCTCTAAACGACAAGCACCCGACTATACGATAGTCATCTATTATCTCCCACTTGCTTGTTCGTTCTATAAGATCGTCTTTTCCTCCTTCTTCTACTAATTCGATCAAAGTCCACCCTTTGGATTCTCACTCCAAGAATACCGAGGGCTTCGAGTGGTGGTGTCGTGTAAAACTCAAACCCTAATTACCTTAAGTAAGCAAGTGTAAGTTATGTGATGTCTTCCAATGAGTTGTAATGAGATTATGTGTTGGTTAGGAGTGATGGAGAAAGAAAGTAAACTAAAGAACAAGAGAACTCTCGGATAGCTATGTAGGAAATAATGGTTAAATTTTGGCTAAGTATGGGAAACCAAGAGGAGACCATGTTATCCTATGAGATTTAATGTTTTATTGTGTTGTGATGCAGTGGGAAGAAAATGGCTTAATCAAATCTCAGCCATTAATCTTCATTAGTGGGCTAAGTGGCCCAAGGAGATTTCATGCAGGATTTTGGGCGGTGGTAAGCAGGACGGCCGAATTCATTTTATTGGTTTGAACAAATTACTTGGGCTATTGATAACTAGCAGAAATGACAGTTATTATAAGCCTTTTAGAATCATGAGGGCTTATAAGCCTATTATTGATAACTGCCATAATGCAATCATGATAGCTGTCGGCATTGAAACTCTATAAATAGCCTTTTGGACCTTCATTTCAAGGCATCCGACCTTCTGCCTCAAGGCAGAGGTTTGCAATCACAGATGAAAGCTTGAACAAGATTTTCATTGCAAATTCTTCACCTCCACAAACTAGACCAAGTGACGACCAGAGCTTTCGCTGGAGATAGAGCTCGAGAGAGACATCTCCACCATTCATCCATGGCACCACCGGCAGCCTTGACGGAGAGTCCTTAATTTCTCTTCTAACCTTTGTATTGTATTACATTTTAGCTTAAGATATTAAGACAATTTGAAATCAATGCATCTTTTGATTCCATCAATGCCATCTTCTTCATCATCTTTATCTCTATCATTGTTTATCTTCAGCGTTTATTTATCAAAGGCGATCGCATACTTAATCGTGTAGCCTAGAGATAGGATGCATGTAGCAACCTACCGAGAGGTGTGCGTTGTGCGAGTATAGTGAGTTAATCCTCTTTGCTTGGTGAAAGGCGGTAGCAACGCTTGTCTATGGGTTGTTGCATTGCTTGTCTATAAGTTAAATAGCTGCATCTAACTGCCTGAGAAGGTAAGAGATGGAATGCACTAAAGCAAAGTATGCATTGTTCCTAGAGATAAGCACAATCTTATGCTCGACACAACCATGCACTATAGAGATATAGTCATGCGGCTGACCACCGGGAGGTGTGCGATGCGTTAGTGCAATGAGCTATGATTACTCGGGCGATTTAAGATAATAAACATTACTATGCGTTAATGGTTGTTGTGTATCTACCTATTCTCATCGCAAGTCTTCTATTGATTAATTTGTTTAGTTAAGAGTAGGAGTAGTGTGTAAATCCATTAAACTTCTTTTTATTTTTCTTTTCATCGCCTCAAACGCATTGCTTCACTAGCATTATTGAGTGACAAGTCCCTGTGTTCGACCTCGGATTACCCCAAAAACTTGCATTTGCATTATACTTGGCACGAGCATAAGAAAAATTTTGATACGAACGCATGGTCATTGCATACTAGATTAATGCATTTTCATTCTGATGCATGACCTCAGACGCATGGGCGTAAACACATAGCTTAAGCCATGTCTAACGCATGATTGCATGTACAACCCCATCCATCCATAATCATAATTTTCCTTCCAACCAACAAGTTTTTGGCGCCGTTGCCGGGGACTTGGTAGCTAATGTTTTGTGAAGTTTTGTGTTTGCACAGGCACCCTTTAAATCTTAGGCGTATTGTAGATTCTGCGACCAAGCTACAAACAATATTTGAAGTATAGGCAATGCATCGAAAGTCAAATATTGACCTCGAGATAGAAAGGCTATCTATCGCATGAGCTGGAAGTAGTTTTAGGCGCATATCAACCATTATGTGTCCAACAATTGCTAGAAGCTCCAATGTCAGGGTGAATCCTTGACCCGAGCAGTTGAGAACCATCTCCTGCATGGGAGATTCCTTGCGATGACAACACTCCAATTTCTCCAGGGACGTCTTCTACTCTATCTTTACATTGCTTTCTTAGTTTAGTTTATTATTTTTAATTATTGTTATTTTGGATATGCTGCTGCTTCCTTGGTTGTGGTGTGTTTGCTCCTTGTAGGTGCGACAATAACTCTACTCGGTGTGCAATTACAACGGAAGAATCCTTCACATCCTTCAATGCACTGCTTCAATCGCATCAATTCCAACGCATTGTCGCATGCATTATTCTACTTAAGGTTCCGTTCTTGTTATCTTTTATGCCTTATCCTTTCGAAATTCTCTTTGTCTGACTGCGGTTCTTTGCGATGCATCTATAATGGTACAAATAATTCACCGCATCCTCTAACTAGTATCGCAAGGGTCTCCATACTTTTAATAGCTTCTTCAAATTGTGAAAGTCTATAGTTTTATTGTGTGCAAACCCTTGCTCAAACATTTGTTATCACATTCCTGTTGAGTTTGTTTTTAGCTTGCAATGAGAACACTGTCACCCTCTAAGTTTGGGGGTGGTAGCGGTCTTGGAGAATTGCGTTCATCATATTGCGGTCATTTCCTTAAAAAAAAAGCTTTTGAAAATAACAACTCCACTGCCAATGAAATAGGGAAACCCATGTTGATAAGAGTTGAGTTGTGAAAGGCACTTACCCGTAGTTGGATGTCCGCATGACACTCGTGGGGGCAAGCCAAAATGAAGGTAAGTCACCAGGATCAATGCATAAGCGCAACTTCTCTATCTGGCACAAGCCAAATTAAGCAAGACATGAGTTGAGTTGAATATGGAACGCAACCGAAGTTGGATGCCTGTATGGCACACGTGGGGGTGAGCCAAAACGAGAGCGTAACCAGAAAAACATGTCAACGCCGCATTCGAATAAGTAATCGCATAATCTGGAATTGTTTTGAACGAACGCATTCTCAAGAGCTGAACGCAAATATGTGGTGAATAAATAAAAAGTATTTGAGTAAAGGCTTGCCGAATTTAACTTAGAAAAGATTTCTTTAAAGAAGCAACCGAAGTGGAGGAGAGCATTGCGTCCAAAGTTAGAGGCACAAGTAAATTATATTCTGAGAAGATGGTCATCAATAGCCGGAAAGTGAGTTAAGAATTTCTTGAGTATAACGCATGCTTGAGAACAAACATGAGTATAACGCATGATTCATGAGGGCTAATAAGTAGAAAATGCGGTGATAATACTTAGCATTTGCAAAAAATTGAGTTTTTCATCGATTAGCACCTAAATCCTCACTCACCCCCAATATTATGTGTTACTGCATGCCAAACTGTCTATTTTTGTAGCTATCGCAGGAATCAAACGCATGCGTTTGAAATAAGCAATCGCAGGCAAATGCATGCGTTGAAGCCAGACGATCGCAAAGACAAATGCATGTGCTGAAAGTTGGATCGCATGCGTCCATCGCATGGAAGTTGCCGGTACCCGTCCATTGTAAAAAAGTTGTGGTTATCAAGTAGATGCGGTGATCATTTGGAAGTTATGGGTAGTACTCCTGCAAGAATTTCACCTAGAGATCAAAGATCGGAAGGGCACTAAGAACCAAGTCGCAGATCATTTATCATGATTAGAAAATTGCAAGGTTCAGAAGAAAGAGAAAGAAATTGAAGAGAGATTCCCTGACGAGCAACTTATGACGGTATGCGTTAATGTCCCATGGTATGCGGATATTGTAAACTTCATAGTTTGCGGCCAAGTACCCGAAGACTATTCATACTAGTAAAAGAAAAAGCTGAGACATGAAGTCGAGTTTTATTTCTGGGATGACCTATTCTCGTATCGACTCAGACCTGATCATATTCTGCTTCGATGCATTCCTGATTGATTCGCTCTAGGAGTGTATTGTATAAGTGATGTGTTGATGCTTTGATGTGTTTAAGAATTTGTAATGCGTTAGTGCGTTAGAGAGATGCGACAGAGTGCACAACATTCCTTCTAATGACGTTCAACTTTTCCTAAACCAGACCCAAGTATAAATCTAATTTAGGTTCCTGGCAAGTCCAGAGACGAACTTAGGGATTCAGTTAAACAAACGCAGACCTTGCGTTGTATCTATTGTAGGGGTTTTTCTAAATATATGAAGAGAAATGTGTTATTTACACTAAAGTGTTGTGCCTATGCATGAAGATACAAAAGAGTTGAGTAATGAATGATGGATCATGCGAGAAAAAAGTTTAATGTAAGTGGTATGCGTCGGTCTAAGACGAGTGGATGAGATAGGATGATTTGCTTATCTTTTCTTTATGCGTTAGACTTTATTCAACATTTCTCAATGCAAATAACATACAAAACCTATCTCTAAGCTGCATCAAGTAGGACGCCTAGTAAAGGTAGAGATAGACTTACTAGTGTTTCCTGCATTCTGTGTTAGACGCATGCATCCCAACTCCCATGCGTTGCATCTTCAGGATCGGATGCTGATTGTTCATCTTCTTCCCCCAATATTAATTTCCTTTTCCTTGTCACTTTCTTTGATTTTAAAGGTCCTTCATTCGCGTTAGTTTGGCGTGATTGAGATGCATCTAACCAATTCTCTCATCTTATTCTTCTCTATCTTCTTCTTCTAATTCTGCCTCTAGCATCATAGCATATCGCTCCGTTTCGTCTAACCCAAGTGATGCGTTAGGTGGGTCGGAACGCATCACTTGATTTTCCTCTTGGTCTTGATTGAGGCTCGCCAAAATGGCTCCAAATACCTTCTGCTCGTCCAATGGAGCCAATTCAGCCAACTCTTCAGGGTTACACTCTGACGTAGGACTGTCAGAGGGGGATATGGGTGGAGTAAATGGTGGGGTGCCCACTGGGGTATAAGGCGTCCCAGGGGAGGATATGACAATGGGCGAATGCGGTGGTTGGCTTAATATGTCTGAGTCAACTGGGTAGATGGTTGCTAAAGGTTGGATTTAGAGTGGAGGCAGTGGATGCACGATTGGTGATGGTACATTGTGAAGGTAGGCTGGAAGTTGGTCATGCGTTGCACCCACCATAGTTACGTTAGGAATGAATGGTGGTGGGGCAGGCCATGTGTAGGGCTTAGAGGCAGCCGTAGATGACGAACGCAACCTCATCCTTGCAGCTGTTTTAGGCCTGTCTCTTATACACATCTAGATGTGTATAAGAGACAGGCTCATGATCTGGTTCTGACAATCTGAAGCAGACGACATTGTGGCCAGAGATAAGTTTGAGCAGATCGGATTTGAGGGAAATGGAGAGGCTAGGGTTTTTCTTTTTGGTTTCAAAGACCTCAAGAGGGAAATAAGGAAGAAGAAGAAAATGAAACGTTCGATCGTTCTATAGGCTGAGAGAGGGTTAGCAGGCTACATCAGGCGGTGCCTAACGTTTGTAATAAATGCGAAGCTGAAGGGACGTCTTGGGTTTCTAAGCACTCGAGTGCTTTTGTATTCTTGAGATGTGTCCCTTCAACTGGGTCATGCATTAGACTTGAGTCTAACGTGTCCGTTATTCCCAACTAGATTATACACAACTTTTAAAAAGAAAACAAGTAAAATTTCTTATTTATGAAGACAAAAAAAAAGAACAATCAATCTTGATAACATAGGCAGACAAACAAACCAACAAACTCAAACGCATTATAAAATACAGAATGCAAAAATACAAGGATAGAGGAAGCGTCCCTAGAATATATGGCGATGCAAACGCAGGGATTCTTTGACGCGGGCCTCAGCTTGCTTCGCGTAGTGCGAGAGATGACTTTTGACATTCCATTCCATTTTCAAAGTATGGCTTTACTCTTTGGCCATTTACTTTGAATGTGTTGGTGCCATCCTCTCGTGTTAATTCCATTGCTCCATATGGAAGGATTGTCATAATGATAAAAGGTCCTAACCACCTGGATTTTAAGTTCTCTGGAAACAAACTGTGAATTGAACAATAGAACTTTTTGGCCAACAAAAAGTTCTTTCTTACTGATGCATTTGTCATGCCAACGCATTGTCTTCTCTTTGTATAGCTTGTTGTTCCCATACGCGTTCAATCGCCACCCTCGATTTCATTGAGCTGAAGTTTGCGTTGAGCGCCCGCAGCGTCTAAGTTAGGGTTAGGCTTCTAATGCTCAAAACGCCTTGTGCTCCAACTCTAAAGGTAAGTGACAATCTTTTCCATATACAAGAGAGTATAAAGACATACCTATAGAGGACTTATAAGCAGTCCTGTAGGCCTAGAGCACTTCATCCAGCCTCTGCGCCCAGTCCTTCCACGTTGCATTGACAACTTTCTTCAGGATAGATTTCATTTCTCGATTGGATACTTTCGCTTGACCGTTTGTTTGCGGGTGGTAGGCAGTAGTGATCTTGTGCCTAACATTATATTTTGCAAGTAATTTAGAAATTATGCGATTAATGAAGTGCGTACCATCATCACTTATCACGGCTCTTGGCGTTCCAAATCACGTGAAAATGTTCCTGGTAAGAAACTTGGAAACAGTGCACGCATCATTCCTAGCACAGGCTACTGATTCTACCCATTTTGACCCATAGTCTACTGCAAGTAGGATATACTGTTGGCCGCAGGACAAGGGAAAAGGTCCCATAAAATCAATACCTCAAATATCAAACAGCTCAACTTTGAGAATATTATTCAAGGACATTGCGTCCCTTGAAGAAATATTCCCAGTGCGTTTGCAGGGGTCACAATTACAAACAAACTCCCTCGCATCTTTGAAGAGGGTGGACCAGAAGTATCCGCTCTGAAGTATCTTCGCAGCGGTTCTCTGCCCACCAAAATGCCCTCCGTAAGAAGACTCATGACACTCAGCTAAGATGCGTTGTGTCTCCTCCTCCAGAACGCGTCGATGCATTATGGAGTTAGGGCCTTGCTTATATAGAAACGGTTCATCCCAAAAATAAAACTTGCTGTCATGTATTAACCGTTTCTTTTGCTAAGAGTTGAAGTTCCCAGGGAATTACTTAGTAGTTAAGTAATTGACGATGTCCGCATACCAAGGATCCCTGCCTTCAACTCTGAACAAGCTTTCATTAGGGAATGCGTCCTTGATTTCACTTTCTTAATCTTTCATTTCTTGAAGTTCTAGCCTAGACAGGTGGTCAGCCACCTGGTTCTCGATTCCTTTCTGTCTTGAATATCTATATCAAATTCCTGTAGCAGTAGCACCCATCTTATCAATCTTGGCTTCGTGTCCTTTTTACTCATCATGAATTTTATGGCTGAGTGATCGATATATATGGTGGTTGACGCACCAACTAGGTAAGATCTAAACTTTTCAATACCAAACACTACAGCCAACATTTCTTTTTCAGTGGTGGTGTAGTGTTCCTGAGAGTCATTAAGAGTTTTGGACGCGTAAAAGATGGAATGTATCAAATTTCCCTTCTTCTGCCCTAACATTGTTCCAATTGCCACATCACTCGCATCGCACATGAGAATAAAACGTTGCGTCCAATCCAATGCTATTAATACTGGGGTTTTCGTCAATGCATATTTCAAGGTTTCAAACGCGTCAGTGCAGTCTTCATTAAAATCATAGGGCCAGTTCGCCTCTAGTAATGCACTCAGTGGTCGTGCAATTTGAAAGAATCCTCTAAAAACCCTTCTATAGAAGGCTGCATGCCCTAGAAAACATCTTAAAGCTTTAACATTCGATGGTGGTGGAAGTTTTGCTATGACATCTATCTTGGCTTCATTTACTTCCAACCCAGTCTTGGATACTTTGTGGCCTAAGACAATTCCTTCAGTCACCATGAAGTGACATTTTACCCAGCCTTGGTTACTTTGTTTCCTTGCATCGAGCGAGGATGGCCTCCAAATTATCTAGGCATGAGTGGAATGAGTTTCCAAAGACTGAGAAATCGTCCATGAAGACTTCAATGGTCTTTTCTAAGAAGTCAGAGAAGATAGCTATCATACACCTTTGAAATGTCCCCTGGTGTGTTACACAGCCCAAAGGGCATGCATCTGAATGCAAATGTTCCAAAGGAGCAGGTAAACGTTGTCTTCTCCTGATCTTCTAGATCAATCAAAATCTGGTTATAACCAGAGTATCCATCAAGAAAGCAGTAAAATTCTTTGCCCGCAAGTCTGTCAAGCATTTGATCGATGAAAGGAAAGGGGAAGTGGTCGTTCTTCGTTGCTCCATTGAGCTTCCTATAATCCATATAGATGCATCAGCCCATGACAGTCCTCGCAGGTATAAGCTCATTATTGCTGTTGACTATCACAGTCGTTCCCCATTTTTTTGGAACGCATTAGATTGGACTTACCCAACTACTGTCGGATATATGATAAATAACTCCCGCGTCCAATCATTTTAAAATTTCTTTCTTGACCACTTCTTTCATTATGGGGTTCAGCCTTCTGTAAGGCTCGATTGACCCCGACTTCCCTTCTTCCAGCCTAATCTTATGCATGCATTAAGATGGACTAATGCCACAGATATCCGCAAGCATCCAGCCTATTGCACGCTTGTGCTTTTTCAGCATCTGCAAGAGAGATTGCTCATTAGGCTCTGTAAGATTTGCGGAAATGATCACAGGTAAAGTGTTATTGGTTCCAAGGAATGCATATTTCAGGTGACTAGGTAACTAATTTAACTCGAGTTCTGGTGGTTCCTCAAGTGATGGACGTGTTGGTATTGTCCGCCACTCCCTCAAACTTGGCGGCTCTGATTCTTTCAGGTTCTCCTCCAACACGAGGACCTCACATATATGGGTCTCTTCTTTAGGAAACTCAATACTTTTTAGTTAACAATCTTCACTATCTAGGCATTTCAATGCGTTGAGCACATTGAACTTCACCTCTTGATTATCTACGCGCATAGTTAATTCTCCTTTATGCACGTCAATTAAAACTTTCCCAGTAGCTAAGAAGGGGCATCCAAGGATAATTGGTACCTCTCTATCTGCTTCATAGTCCATGATAATAAAGTCTGCTAGGAATGTGAAGTTGTCAACCTTTACCAGAACATCTTCAATCTTTCCTTATGCGTACTTAATTGTTCTGTCAGCAAGCTGAAGAGTAACAGAAGTGGGTTGTGCTTCGCCAATTCCCAATTTATTACAAATTGAGACTGGCATGAGATTATGCTAACTCCCAAATCGCACAACGCATGACCCACATCCAATCCTTCTATCGAGCCAGGAACTGTGAAGCTCTCAGGGTCCTGCTTCTTTGGTAGACTGTTGCTTACTAACGCATTGCACTTCTACGTTAGCACAATTACTTCCTTCTCACTGACTCTTCTTTTCTTCATCAAAATGTCCTTCAAAAGTTTGACATATGTTGGCATCTTCTCTAAGGCATCTATAAGTGGAATGTTGATATGAAACTGCCTTAGGAGCTCAAGAAAGCGCTTGAATTGTTGTTCATCATTCTTCTTCATCAAACGCCTAGGGAATGGTGCATTCAGCGGCACCTCAGGCTTTCCCGCATTAGACGTACTGAGTTCTGAATGGCTTGTAGTCTCAGGTGTTCTTTCTTCTTGATCCATTGAACGTGTGATGTGTTCTTTCGAGGGACTGTTGTTTCTTATCTTCATTCTTCTTTCTTCAAGAGCTTTTCCACTTTGCAACGTCACCATGTGACATTGCTCCTTCCCATTGTTGTTCCCAGGTGTTTCAGTATTGCTAGTAGAACTCCAGGCTGCCTGCTTTTCAACTCGCTCGCTATCTGCACTACCTGGATTTCCAGGTTTCTAATAGATGACGCCTGGCTTTTCAACAGTGCGTCATTATGGGCTAAGTATTCCTTCAATAGGTTGTCAAGCAGAGATCCTGAGCTGGACGTCTGTCCTCCTCTATTAAAGGGCTATTGATGTGGTTGATGCATTTGTTAAAATGCAGTCGGTGGTCCATTCCTTTGCTGTTGGTTTTCCCCTCGATGGTGCTTCTGATGATTTCCTCCTGTCCAAGAAAAATTTGGATGGTTTCTCCATCCACGATTATATGTATTGGAAAATGGGATGTTTTTCATGAAGCATACTGACTGTAGGTTTTGTGGACATTCAGCATAGGAGTGAGGATCTTCACACCACACAGCTAAACATGGGCTGCCCCAACGCTTCTATCTGACTCACCTTCTGTTGATTTGATGCATTTCCTAGCGTTATATTCTGCAAAAGGCTAGTCATCGTAGCCACTTGAGCAGAAAGTGTGGCTATTGCGTTGGCATCGATAGAATTAACGTTCTAAGATCTCTTCTTCCTATCAGTTCATCCATCATACGTATCGTCAACCCATTCCATGTTTTGTCTAGCAATGCGGTCTAATATCTCTTTAGCCTCCGTGTAAGATTTGTCCATAAGTCCACCAGTCGCTGCTGCGTCTGCTGCCAACTACGATGCTCTATTCAATCCTCCATAAAACGTCTCCATTTGGATAGTTAGAGGTAGTCCATGGTTTGGGGTAAGATCAAGTGGATAGCTGGGAACATAGGGTGCAAGACGGAATTCACTCCTACCCATTATAGGATAATAGATAGGTTGTTTCCTTTAGTACTGAATCCAGGTCTTGAACAAGGGGCCCCATCCTCTCCTTGGCTCGAGAGGAATTTGGTTTATAGGTTGGACCTTAAACTAATTGTTCATTAGAGGATCAGTGGAACTTAAGGAACAAGATGTAGTCTTGGGGGTAAAATGGTTTTTATGACCCAGCCGAGATTACGAACAACCTGTGAAGGATTAGCTTACTAATCATGGTTATATCAAATGGACACAAATATATCTATAGTGAGGGGATTGCAACTACGGGACTATAGTGGAATGACTCGTTAGTTAACGATTGTTGATTAGCTCCGTCTAAAAAGTTTAGCTAGCTAATCTTAGATCGTTAGAGCCCATGATCTATAGGTCCATTAGGTTCCCCTACTAGCTCATATGGAATAAACTTAGAACAGTATGATAGAATGATTCGAATTGTTCGAATTAGGTGAAGAGAGAGAAACCGACAAGTATATGTGATATAGTGGTCGGGTTTTTCAGTTTAGAGATACAGCTTTAATATTTAAATGTGATTTAAATATCAAGAATATGAATACGTTCATATTCGGAAGCTCGAAATAATAGAAATGGTTAAAGATGTAAAAAGTCAAAGAGTTGACCTTTGACTTTGAAAAGTCAAACTTTGACCGATCTTATATTCAAATGTGATTTGAATTTTGAGAAAATGAATGCGGATTCATGCTCGGGAGGTCAAAATTAGTCAACACGAAAAAGATCATAAAAAGTCAAAATGTTGACTTTTTGGTCAAAATTTGACTTTGACCAAATGACTATTTTGCCCTTTGACTAAAGTTAGTGGGAAAATCCAAACTTTTGTTGGATAATTCTACTAACAAAATAGTGGCCTAGGTGTTGGCTTATAGTAGAGACATGAAGCCCACTACGATAGTGGATTACAGGTGTTGGGTTTTTATGGATTTGGTTCATGCAATTGTTGCATTGTTTTTTTCTATAAAATGGGCTTTCATTTTGAATGAAAAGAGTTTTTGCCATTCTGCCAAAATTGTTTTGTAAATTTGCGCTAGAAAAATCACAATTTTTGGAGAAAAATTTAAAACCCAAACCTAATCCAAAATTCCATTTCTTTTTTCCAACTCTTTCTCTCTCTCGGGTTCTTCATCCATCGGGTCCCACAATCCAGTTCTGAGTCCAGAGGATAGTTGGTCGACTCTATTGGTGGTCTGGAAGAGTTCGGATTGAGATTCAGCGAGGAAAAGCGGTTTTCAAGAACTACAAAGGTTGCATCCTATCCTATTAATTTACTGTTTTCCACTTCAATTAGCATTCTTATTTCCTTTTGTTTAGAAGGAATTAGAGTGTAATTAGGTCCTAATTCTGCTGCATATGTCTCGAGTTCCATCATGTGGTATCCGAGCAATTGAGCTAGAATTACGAGTAAACATGAGCTAGAATTACGCTCAATTGCTTTTGGTGGGTGTTTTTTTTCCTATCTATTCGAGTGTTGAATGAAATGTGGACTAAAGTGGATTTATTATGATTACGCATTGTTTTTCTCTAAATTTCTTGTGAAAATTTGTAATTTCTCACATGTTTATAAGCATTAATGTGTGAAAAAGGGTCTGTAAATTTGTTGAAGTCAATAGAGTTGCAATTAGGCTATAATTTCTTGATTCCGGGAGAAAGGAAAGCAGCAAAATTGAAGAAAAATGATCACAGACCCGAATTCTTCTCCCAGACCTGAGTTAAGCTCCCCGACCCGACTAATAGCCCGCAGTCCGACCGGGTTTGGAGAAGCCCCGCGCGCCTGCCAGCTATCAACAGATTTTCAACCCGTCCCGCGCTCCAACCCAGCTCGCAACCCATTGTCGTGGACAAGAACTTGGATCATTAATAACCAATGCATAAGATAAAGATATTAAATTTTTATTATTTACAAGAAGGTATCAGAATAATTCATTTAGTTCAGTGATAAGTAGTGGTACCCTGCTTCAGTTATGATCCTTGACAACAGGATCCAATTTGCTTTACGTTCACGTATGATAGTTAATCAGTTGAGTAGGATTGAACAAAAGGGTTCTTTCCTAGCATTCGCTGTAAGGTGCTGAACAAAAGGGTTCTCACCCCAGCCCAGGCTTATGTTTGAGAGATCGAACAAAAGGGTTCTCTCTTAAACATGATACCCGACGATAAGATTGAACCACGAGGGTTCTTTCTGAGCATTGGCTAGAAGGTCTTGAATAAAATAGTTCTCACCTTAGGCTAGGCTTATGTTGAAAGATTGAACAAAAGGGTTCTCTCTTAGGTGTTGAACAAAAGGGTTCTCTCTCAGGTGTTGAAACAAAGGGTTCTCACCTCTGCCCAGGCTTATGTTTGAGAGATCAAACAAAAGGGTTCTCTCTTAAACATGATATCCGACGTTGAGAGATCGAGCAAAAGGGTTCTCTCTCAACCGAGAATCAGTTTAGCTATGTTTACAGATACAATGGTTTTAAAAGTTTTATGTACACGTTGCTTGGCATGTTTTCGTTCCAGTATTATGTTTTCTAACTTTCAGTTTAAGCATGAGATTTATGTTTTATTAAGTCACTCACTGGGCTTCTAGCTCATGTTTTCAAATGTTATCCTTTTAGGTAGCGGTCAGTTCTCAAAATACTTTTTTGCTACTACTTTGCCACTCAAAGAAACAGGTTAAAGGAAGCGTAATTAATGACCTGCATTAGTTAGTACACATGTGTCTGTCTAGTGACTAGTTTTCTAGATAGGGCTCACTAAGTTGTAATATTCATGTATGAACAATGTTGTGAAACCCTGTAATGTAAATGTGTTATGTTCTAAGTTAATATGTTCGTATATTGATGATATGTACATATTCAGGGTTTGAGCAAAATTTAAGAGGTTAGATAGGCAGTAAGTGCCAACAAAAGGATTGGTAACTACTGTCATCACATTCACTTCTGGATTAAGAAGGGTAATCTGGGAGCGGATGTGACAAGGTTGTATCAGAGCATAAGATTTTGGGAGAAAAGAGAGTTCATGAATGAGTCTAGGTCCCTTAACTTTAGTTCCTAACATGTGTACTACATAATTAAGAAAGGATGCTGAGAAGAAGAGGCATGCAGAGCAGTGAGATAGCAGATGGGGACCCTGACCCTACCTTTAGAAGTTCTGATATTCAAGGGAATCCAGATTTTAATGAACGGAAAGGTAAAGACCCGGTAAATCAGGAAACGACTTCAGACGGGGAGTCGAGGATTCCGCAAACAGGAACGATCCTCAGTTAGAGGATAGAATATTTAACAGGATCACCAAGAGGTTAGCGACAAGTGTCGAGTCCATTCTGGCGGATTCAAAAAGGAAGTACAGTATTGAAAAAGACCCAGTAGGTACTGATAAAGGACGGGAAGCAAAGGAAGAACGACAGCGAGCTTCAGCAAAGTCAAGAGGTGAGAGTTTCAGACCTCCATTTTCTTGTCTGGCAGTTACGAAGAGACAAAGAGCTACAAGTCAACTTGGTGTAAGAAGAAAGAAGCCAAGACCTATGGTTAGTATGGGTGATAGATCAAGGTTTCGGCATCCAACCGAGCTAGTAGCTAGTACGAGTAAGAAACCCTTATGTACGAATTGTGGTAAGCATCATCGATGGACATGTTACAGAGGGAAAAACATATGTTTCCAGTGTGGATAGGCAGGACATTTCTAGAAGGAATTCCCCTAGCTAGGTCGAGGAGTTTAGACAGAACACAGAATAACTTTACAAATGGTAGATTAGCATAGTTGCTCAGGAGCCCAAGGAAGGGATTCAAGAGTAGAAAATCGAGAAAGCGAGCAGGACGACCTCAACGGTAGGGCAGGTTACACGAAGTGACCCACTAGGAGGCAAAAGAGTCTTCTGATGTTGTGAATGGTAAAGTAACTTTATGTACCAGTATATTTATGAAATAGTTGCTTATGCAGCTATAACTTTATTTTTATTTGGCATGTTGCATTGCTTGTAGAAAGATTGTAGAGAGTATGTCCCTAAGTAGTTATTATTATGTTGTGGAGAGGTTGTAATAGTATAAGATTTTTACAGGCTCTGGGGTAGTTATTGATAATTATAGTTTATAAAGTGATTCCGTTAGATTTCCTGGAATTGATGTCATCCTAGAGCATGGATTTCCCAAATAAATATTACGACTGTATGGATTGTTCGAAGAATAGATAATGTTCAAGAGATTTGGTAGGCAAGAGATAATATTTGTAGGAAGTTCAGTTGCAGGAACTAATAAATAAGGATTATATTAGATCTAGTGTGTCACCTTGGGAAGTTTCGGTCTTTTTATCAAGAAGAAAGACAGTACTCTCAGTTATGTATAGATTATAGGCAGTTGAACAAGGTGACGATCAGGAACAAGTACCCATCGCCTCGTATAGATGATCTCTTTGGTCAGTTAGAGGGAGCCACGATTTTCTCTAAGATAGATTTGAGACCAGGTTGTGTTTCTTGGCCATATGGTTCCAGCAGCAGGAGTGTGTATGGATCCACAGAAGACTGAAGCTATAGTGAATTGGGAAAGACCCACCAATGTATCTAAAGTATATCTTTGATCGAAGGAACTGAACCTGCAACAAAAAAGATGGGTTGAACTAATCAAAGACTATAACTGCTCAATTGAGTACCACCTAGGTAAGGCAAATGTTGTAGCTGATGCATTAAGCAGGAAATCCTTGGGATCCAAAGTAGTCCTTGGATCGGAATCAGGAATGTTACTCCAGAAGTTTAGGAGTTCTAGGGCCACTCTATCAGTAGGTCAGTCAGGAGGATTGATCGCTAGATTTCAGGTAAGACCTACTTTGATGGAAGATCTTAAGCATAAATAGTTGAAGGATTCTGATCTTCAGAAGCTTGCAAAAGAAGTGAGCAAGGGAGTAAAAACTGATTTTTAGTTAGAGTAGATGGAATGTTAGTAAAGAAAGGAGGAAAGTGTGTGCCTAACGTATTGCAGCTTAAGCAAGCTATTCTTGAATAGGCGCACAGTTATGCTTACTCCATGCATCCAGGAAGAACAAAGATGTACAGAATCTTGAGGAGATCGTATTGGTGGCTTGCAATGAAGAAAGGCATAGCTGAGTATGTAGAACGATGTTTGATTTGTCAACAAGTGAAACCTGGAAGGCAGAGGCCACAGAATTACTCAATCCACTCCCGGTACTTGAGTGGAAGTGGGAGCACGTGACGATGGACTTTCTATTTAGACTACCTACAACGCCCTCAAGATATGATGGCATTTAGGTGATAGTGGATTGACTGACCAAGACGGCTAAATTTGTACCAGTAAAAGCTACCTTTACGCTGGACCATCTAGCTAAAATTTATGTAGATAGAATAGTCAGTCAGTATGGAGTCCCAATGTCGATAATGTCAGATCGAGACCCGAGGTTTACTTCAAGTTTTGACCTAACCTATAGAAGGCTATGGGTACTAAGTTACAATTCAGTACGGTTTTTCATCTGCAGACAGATTGATAGTCGGAGGGGACGATTCAGAGACTGAAAGATATGTTAAAAGTCTGTGTGTTTCAGTTTAAAGGTAGTTGGGATACGTAGTTGTCATTGATTGAATTCGCAGACCATAACAGTTCTCATTCAAGCATCAGAATGGCTCCATATGAAGCATTATACGGTGGGCCTTGCAGGACCCTTGTGTGTTGGAATGAATTTAGAGAACGGAAGTTATTGGGTCTAGAGATAGTTAAGTTGACCTCTGAGAATATAAAGCTTATTATGGATAACCTAAAAGTCGCTCAAGATAGATAGGAAAGTTATGCTAATAAGCGAAGATGAGAACTAGAATTCGAGGTCGAAGATCAAGTATTTCTCCGAATACCTTCGTGGAAAGGAATTCTCAGGTTTGGAAGAAAAGGTAAGTTATGTCCTCAATACATAGGACCCTATGTGATTGTGGAACGAGTTGGCCCAGCATCTTATAGATTGCAGCAACCTTCAGAACTAGCTTCTATACATGACGTATTCCATGGTTGAGGAAGTATGTGTGTGATCCTATGCATGTGTTAAGAGAACAACCAGTTCAGCTCAAAGAGAATTTTTCATACGAAGAGGAACCGATTGAGATTCTAGAGAGAAAGGAACAGGTACTCAGGAACAAGACGATACCTCTACTGAAAGTGTTATGGAATAATCATGGCTTTGAGAAGGCAACCCGAGAGCCCGAATAGCAGGTAAAGCAGTCAACTTTTCAGTTGACGTTCAGGTAAATTTCGTAGACGATATTTCTTTTAGGGGGGAGGAATTTGTAAAACCCGAACCCTAATTACCTTACGTAAGCAAGTGTAAGTTATGTGATATCTTCCAATGAGTTGTAATGAGATTATGTTTTGGTTAGGAGTGATGGAGAAAGAAAGTAAACTAAAGCCCAAGAGAACTCTCGAATGGCTATGTAGGAAAGAATGGTCAAATTTTGGCTTATTGCGGGAAACCAAGAGAAGACCAAGCTATCCTATGAGATTTAATGTTGAATTGTGTTGTGATGGATAGGGAAGAAAATGGCTTAATCAAATCTCAACCATTAATCTTCATTAGTGGGCTAAGTGGCCCAAGGAGATTTCATGCAAGATTTTGGGTGGTGGTAAGCAGAAAGGCCGACTTCATTTAATTGGTTTGAACAAATTACTTGGGCTATTCTTGTAATTCTAGTGGCATTCGAAAGCTCTGTGTGTCTATTTTCTTTGGTTGTGCTTCTAAAGGGACAACTTGTCGGAGTAAGGTGGAAGGAACAAAATAAAAACGAATGGTTTGTTTCTCGGGTGAATCTAGGTCATCAGTGAAGAATTGAAGCTCCAAGATGAATCACAAAGATTTTTTAGCTAAACATTTGAGGTAATAATGCTAACTCAGTTATAAACAACTTTCTGGAATGAAACTTTTTAAGATGAAGCCTGGAAATCAAGTTATATATTTTTGAAATTTGAACTGGAAATTGTTGAACAAACAAGAAGCTATTTAAATTGGGGCCAATGATGAAATTTTGAATCTCCAGATAAAACAACAAGGAATTTCGAGCTAAAATTTTAAGTTAATGTTTCTAACTTGATTCTCAGCAAGTTTGTACAAGGACTTTCCTTGAGATCAATTCTAGAAATTTAGTTATGAATTCTTGAAATTGAATTTGCAGTTTGATTCTTCAAAGTTTTTCTAAGTGTAGAGAGTGTGGGTGATCAAAGGGTGCATTCTGTTGACACCCAATCCCTCCAAACTGGCTAAGTGTCCGACCCTCAAAGTGAATGGTAGGCGGCACAATTTGATGGTTTGGCATATGAGCTTGATTTATTGAGTAGGCCTAAAAGGAAGGCTAATATAAACACTAAGTACTATGCTAATATGTGTAGGTTCAACTCCCATTGGAAAAGCCTATCAAGCCTTAAGGAAGTAAACTTGAAGGACCTGTGAGTGACTATAAATGGTTTATAAATGGTTTATAAATATTTTAATAATCCATGCTTTATTAACAGTTACTTTTATGTTGGTTATTTTACAAAAGTTCCAAGCAACGCATTTCTCTAATGTTTATAAACGCATGCTAGTTACAAAGTTTATGAAATATGCTTTCGTACAATCGTTAAACCATGGTAGTTTTCAAAAGAAGACTCTATGATATTTAATGTTACAACTATTTGTATTATGTTTTAAAGCATATGTGTTCTTAATGTTGTTAAGCATGCATTAGCAAATGATGTTCTTGTGAAAACTATGATTTATGAGATCAAGCTTTCAGTAAGCATATTTTTTCAAATTTTTTCCTATCAAGTATTTTTAGCTCAATACTGAAGTACAAGAAAAAGGTATCTGAGTTGTATTACCTAGTTTCAGTTATGTTATGATTCTGATGCTAAAGTACATGGAGAAGGTATCAAAATAATTCATTCAGTTCAGTGATAAGCAGTGGTACCCTGCTTCCGTTATGATCCTTGACATCAGGATCCAGTTTGCTCTACGTGCACGTATGACAGTTAATCAGTTCAGTAGGATTGAACAAAAGGGTTCTTTCCTAGCATTGGTTGTAAGGTGTTGAACAAAAGGGTTCTCACCCCAGCCCAGGCTTATGTTTGAGAGATCAAACAAAATGGTTCTCTCTTAAACATGATACCTGACGATAAGATTGAACCACGAGGGTTCTTTCTTAGCATTGGCTAGAAGGTGTTGAACAAAAGGGTTCTTACCCCAAGCCAGGCTTATGTTGAGAGATTGAAAAAAAAGGTTCTCTCTCAGGTGTGAAACAAAAGGGTTCTTACCTCTGCCCAGGCTTTGTTTGAGAGATCAAACAAAAGGTTTCTCTCTTAAACATGATATTCGACGTTGAGAGATCGAGCAAAAGGGTTCTCTCTCAACCGGGAATCAGTTTAGCTATGTTTTCAGATACAATGGTTTTAAAAGTTTTATATACACATTGCTTGGCATGTTTTAGTTCCAGTATTATGTTTTCTAGCTTTCAAATTAAGCATGAGATTTATGTTTTATTAAGTCACTCACTGGGCTTCTAGCTCATGTTTTCAAATTTTTTCCTTTCAGGTAGTGTTCAGTTCCCAAAATACTTTTCTGCTGCTGCTCTGCCATTCAAGGAAATAGGTTGAAGGAAGCGTAATTGATGACTTGTATTAGTCAGTACACATGTGTCTGTCTAGTGACTAGTTTTCTAGATAGGGCTCACTAAGTTGAAATATTCATGCATGAACAATGCTGCAAAACTCTGTAATGTAAATGTGTTAAGTTCTGATTTAATATGTTCGTATATTGATGATATGTACATATTCAGGGTTTGAGAAAAATTTAACAAATTAGTTAGGCAGTAAGTGCCAGCAAAAGGGTTGGTAACTACTGTCATCACATTCACTTCTGGATTAAGAAGGGTAATCTAGAAGGGGATGTGACATGTCGTCCCTAGTTGCTATTCATTCGTGTATTGCCGATCGTGTAGATGACCATGGAGCTGCTAGGTGACTATTTGCTAGGCGATATGAAGCGTGGAGGAGTTGCTTTCGTTTGACTGAGTTCGAGTGAAGACTGTCTTGAACTGGTATGTTTACTCAGTATTTTGTATTTTATTTGTTAAAGCATGCCTATAATTAGTGTTACAATGCATATCTATTTATTAGAATATATATGTGGTTATTCGGTCACAATGAAATCAGAAAGATCCGTAATCGTTCATGGATACTCTTGTTTAAGAGTTCCTTCACTCTCGACCTCACCAACGCCCATACCTTGACTTGTTAAGCACAGCATTGAAGGAACTCTTAGAGTAGAGAACCTTGAGTGGAAGCAAGATCGACCCAAATTCATTTTTCATTGAATATAAATTTTACAATTACAGCATGCTAATGAAAAGGTTTTAGAAACCTCATCTTTGAAGATCTTTGCTCAAGAATTACCTCGAACAGCACACGAACCACTTGAAAGCTTTCTCTAAGAGAAACCTCGAACAAGTTTGAACACGACCATAACGGTTTCCTCGGTATTCTCAGGGTAAGAACTCAGGAGTGGTGGACTCTGGCTATTTTGGATTTGAGGGAATTTTGTGGAGAGGAAGAAGAAATTGAAATTGTTCACCAACAACATATTCACACACACAGAACTCTTCTGTCTTTTCTCACTGCCAAATTCGACTATCTAAGCAAGAAGAAGAAACCTTTCCTTTTTCAATATGCCAAAATTAACAACCACCCGCTTATGTGGGTAGAGAGAAAAGAAGGGAAAGGCAGTTGTAACTCCCTCCCTTATTATTAAAATAATAATTAATATAAATATAAATATGATAACTAACTTATCATATTTTATATNTCCCTCCCTTATTATTAAAATAATAATTAATATAAATATAAATATGATAACTAACTTATCATATTTTATATATATATATATTAAATTCTGTGTTATATCAAATAGAACATATAACCTATAGTTTTAATATTGTATCCCATATAATATATACTATAGTTTCTTTTCTCTCTTGTATGACATTTAATATAAATCACATTTATATTAAATTTAACAACTCTGAATCCAACTCATAGAATCTATATTTGAATCTTATTCAAATATGTAATTCCTCTCATTAAACTATAATATATCCAATACATTATAATAATTATATCACATATAATAGAAACAACTTAATTAGATCATGTATAATTAAATCCCTCTACTAATTTGTGTTGGGATTGGTTTCCTAATTCTCCCGAAGTCTTTTTGTTTGTAATGATACACATTGTTTTATGAATAAAATCATTGTTATTTCATTCTAGTATTTACTCATATCCAATAAACAAAACTCCATGATTATCTTTTGTAAACTTAAGCATGTATATGTGATATACAAGTGGATCCTGCCTTAAGTGATAACTTAAATAGGTCTATAGTATACGGATTAAAGTGGGATACCTGATCCTGGTGATAATACGAATACAGCCCGCTTTGTATAGGTTTGCAAGTGTTGTAAACTACTACAGATGGTAGATCCTGACCATTCATGTGTAGACATGCGAACGAGGGTGTCCTATACAAAGAGTTTGTATAAGATCGAACCATGAGAAGACTAGACTCTGTATATAACATCGTTGATACTGGAGACTTACATCTCATCTAAACGACCATAAGTGACACAACCTCATTCATGAGTGTTTTGGGAACACATTCCTTTGAGGGCGGTCCTTTGATTAGTATGTGTAACGACCCGACCCCATAGGACTTAAGTTAGGCCGTTACTAATTACATGCATGCATGGAACTCAAAACGACACTCGGTTATGGCAAAATAAATGCTAATTAAATAAGGTAAGTTCAAAAGACTTTCATTAAATTAAAATACTAAAACAATAGTAGGGTACCCATAAATCATAAAGGATAGTAAATGAGTCTGAAAAACGATTCTTAAAGTAAGTTTTAAACATCAAAACTAAAAGTTAAGAGAAACATGAAAAGAACTCTAAATTTCATGATGTGGAAGCATAAAAACTAGTCCTAGTGGCTCGATTATGAATTTCGTTTGTCCATCGCCAGTACATCTCTACCCTTACCTGAATCAACAACATGAGAAAGAATAAGTATAAAATACTCAGTAAGTAACCCCAATACTTGGGTAAGATTGGGCATCTATGTCCTCTAGATACCCACCTCTAGTGAAACATATAAACTGCTCTAATCTTCATGGGACACATATGCACATGAAACAAGAAGGAGACTGAGTCCTATCCTACTATAGTTAAGTATGCCCACTACCTCTGATGAATCCCAAAGTAGACACAAACTGGTGAATCCCGAAGGAGACAAAAACTGGTGAATCTCGAAGGAGACCCAAATTGGTGAATCCTGAAGGAGACACAAACTGGTGAATCTCAAAGGAGACACAAACTGGTGCATCCCGAAGGAAACATAAACTGGAAAATCCCGAAGGAAACACAAACTAGTGAATCCCGAAGGAAACACAAAATCTAATGGGCTAACTAATCAGTAAGGACATTTGCATAGTAATCATCATTGTACGAATCTATGACATACATATAAACCTCAACATCATGGCTCTACAATATACACATATACCTCAACATCATGGTTCTACAACATACATGTATACCTCAACATCATCATATCAAATACAACCATGGAAGCACATACCATCTCATACTAACATTCAAGTGTCTATGTGCATAAATAAATAATTTGGATCTCGTAACAGAACATACTTTAATCAAGTTATACTATAAATCTTTCATATTGTCATTCTGCCATAATCTTCATTTAACATGCTAGCATACATCTAATGCCTAGCCCGTGGGCAATTTCAATAGTAAGATTACTTACCTTGATATTAGGTCGAATCAAAAAGCAATTGAATCTTTATGAAATTTTTGAAACCTTAACCAAGTCTAAACATAAACCAAGCTTTAAAATTAATAGTTAAGGCCAAATTCCAAACACCCAAATATTACAAAATATTTCAAGATAACCTTACCTAAGGTGTGGTCCAATTCGAATTCACCTTCCAAACCTCCAATTTTAAGTCCAAATAATTAGCAAACCAAACTCTTCTTCATCTTGAATGAAATTCTTGAATCAACCCCCTAATCATAATTTGAAATTAGGCTTATAGGATTAAAGCTAGAATCAAATACATACTTCACTACCAATGTCTCAAATAAATTATCCATATGTAGCTTCGTCAAAAAATCACTTCCAAATGACTTTGCCAAAATTTCTCAACAACCAAAATTAATCCACAAGAGGGTAATCAAAGCATAAAACTTACCAAAACTAGCTAAAAGAAACTCCAACTTCACTGAACAACACCTCAATACCTTCACAAACTTGAATCGAAAGTTGAAACACAATGGGTATCAACCAATTGATGACAAAAGTAAATGAGTATTCAAGAATCAACCGAAAACAACTCAAACAGTAGAAATCTTACCCAAATCGATAGATTCCAGCGACAGCAAAAGCAAACGACACTTGAGCAGTGGTGGACGGAGGTCATGAAGAAGAAACTGACACGATGACTTTGGGCAGCGTCAGACGGGCTCACAAACGTGAGGAAGAAAAGGGGGTTGGGGTTTGATTTTTATAAATAATAATAATAATAATAAAACAAAAAAGAAAGTAAATATAATTACATTTAATTCCTTTCCGTTTTATACTATTAAATTCCTTTCCGTTTCAAAAGAAAACTAATTTCTGCCATTAATTTTCAATTTGAATTTCAAATTGAATAATTTCACGCCAACAATTAAATTCCCGCACTTATACTTGAATTCCAAAATTCCAAAAATGCCCTCCATCTAATAACAATTACTGAAATTCCAAATAATAAAGTTACTGAAATTACATTATTACTAAAAATGTGCGGGTTGTTACAGTATAGGTGAGATGGCGAGATTGCCAACTCAACATGCCTATCTTTTTGGGGACTTATCTGATTTGGGAGCTGAGAACTCAATACACAAGATGGAATTCATTCTTTCCCCGAAGCACGGGTAAGTAGAGAGATTGCTCCTTTAAGGGCTGATTTCAGGGCTTGAACATAGTGGACATAGCTTCTCTTTGGAAGAGAGGACTCAGCCTAGTAGGACTATGACTTATGTTCATTAGAGGATTCAGTGGTACTTAAGGAGTTAGATGTAACTACAGAGACATAACGATTATTGGACCAGCTATACTTACGAGCGATCTATGAAGGGTTGTCGCACTGTTGATTGGTTAAAAAGGACACATAATATATCTATGGTAAAGAGAGTTCAGCTGTCAGTCTTTAGTGGACTGCCTNACTGTTGATTGGTTAAAAAGGACACATAATATATCTATGGTAAAGAGAGTTCAGCTGTCAGTCTTTAGTGGACTGCCTGGTAGGTAACGGATGGTCGATCCCGTGACTAAGTGTTTAGTCTGTTATACACGTACCATTGGAGCTTCGAGCTACAGGTCCATAAGGTCCTCTTGGTAGCTCAATGGATTCAAGTTGAGGATTTGTTCTTAGTGTTAATTTCAAATATTCAAATTGACAAGGGTAATTCGATTATATATGATATGATCGGTATGGTGTATGAGATACATCTAGTGGAGGATTAATGAAAATGAGATTTACATTAAGTTCCATGGAATAGAAAAAGAGCTATCGTTTGTATGTTTCATGAGATGAAATATTAAACTATAGGTTATAAATATATTATGATAAGTTAGTTATCATTTATATTTATAATAATATTAATTATTGGATAATTATCTCTTTTTCTCTAATAACCAATTGAGTGGGAGGTTATTGGTAGTTTCATAGTAACCGTGAAATAAAAGGAAAAATGTTTTCCTAATTTTAGTAATCAAGAATTTTGTTGGACTTGAGATTTCCTCTCTCAAAAATAACTCACGGCAAGTTGTCAAGTAAATAATATTTACTAAGCGACAGCTTGGATTAGCTAAACGATCGTGGAGTGTTAGTAGACGACAGCACTCAGCTAAGTGGTGAGCTAAACGATCGCATATATTTTGCTAGACGATCGCTAAATTTTTCTTAAACGATTGAGCATCGACCTATATGATAGGTTTGTCCATCTCCCACTTACTCAATCATTAACACAATTGTGATTCCTCCATTGTTCTGCCTTAAACCATGTCCACACAGAGCCCACCCCCTGGATTCTCACACTCAGAATACAAAGGTTGCCTTCTTGGTTGTGTCATACTCAACTCGACACTGTTGAGGTTCTATGGAGGCCGTTCATCTTGTTCGGGGTATTCGTGACCAAGGCGGTGCTTAGTTCGAGAGTGCGGTGTTCATTAAGTGTAGCAATCGTGTTGGACGAGCGTTCGTGTGTTGCTGTGTAGTTGTGATCGAGCATTCGTGATCGAGCAGCTTTGTGATGAGTCGACAAATGTGTGTTACTTTTGTGCTTGATCTTATGTATATCATATTGTAATCTCTGTATTTAATGCATAAGCATTTGTTTCTGTTTTTTATGGTAATTGTAAAGTTCATATACAGTTATAATTTGGAATGATCTTTCCGATGCTCAGGGAAATCCTTGTGTTCGATTCTTTCAATTTGAACAATTCAAATTAATCCAAAAACTGATTCTTAATTAATCCTATTGAGCTACTAAGGGGACCTCATGGATCTGTAGCTTGAAGCTCCAATGGTACATGAATAATTAATTAAACTCTTTAATTAAATTATTTACCATCAGTTAACTGTTGGGAACTCCACTAAAGACCGATAGCTGCACTCTTCGCACTAGAAATATATTTTTGTGTCCATTGGATATAACCAATCAACAGTATGATGACCCTTCACAAATTTCTCGTAAGTACAGCTATGCCAAATTACCATTTTACCCCTGTAGTTCATCTAACTCCTTAAGTACCATTGATCCCTCTAATGAACAATAGATCAATGTCCAACTATGACTAAACACCTCTCGGGTCACGAGAGGTGGTGGCGCCGCATACCCAGAATTGGCCCTTAAAGGAGCAATTTATCTACTTACCCCTACCTGGGGGAAGGGGTGAATTCCATCTTGTGTAGCTGTGTTCCAAGCCTCCCAATCAGACGAATCTCCAAAATGGTAGGTTTGTTGAGTCGGCGATTTGGCCACTCTCACTCATACAAATGTAAGGACCACCTTCATAGGCAGGAGTTCATAACTCACTCAGTATTCAGGTCATGTTACTTATGGTCATTCTAGTGAAATGTAAGTCTCTATTATGAACAGCGTATAATGAGACTAAACATTTTGTGGTCAAATCTTATACAAACTCCTTTGTATAGAATATCCTCGCTCACATGTCTATAAAAGAATGATAAGGATCAGATCATTTGTAGCACTTTACAATAATTTTAATACCTACAAAGCAGGCCATACTCGTATTGTCACCAGGATAAGGTACCTAGCCTTATCCATCTACTACAGATCATTTAGGTTATCACTTAAACATGATCCACCCATATGTCTCCACATACATATTTAAGTTACAAAGTTAACCTTGGATGTTAGTTTATTAGTTTGCGGTTAATGCAACTAAAATATCATATATTTTATAAACAATGAATTTGAATAAAATATCATATATTTTATTAAATACACAATGAGTTTGTTCAATAATGTTTAAAAACTATAGAACCCAATGAGATTTAGGGCATCAACCCCAACAATTGAGGGAATTAGTTACATGAAATATAATTGATTTTACTTAGTTATATATATGATATAATTACTATAATGTATATGATACATTATAATATAAAGTTTATCTGAGAGGAAATAAATATTTGAATATGATTCAAATATTAATTATATGAATTATATTCATTAAATTTAATCTAAATGTGATTTATATTAAATAATATTAATGAAAGAATTAAAACTATAGGTTATATTGTATATGATAAATTATTAAACCATAGGTTATATGTTATATATGATATAATATATAGTTATACATATATTTTCTAAATTAAAATTAATTTATTATTTTATTAATTTTAACTTGAATTCTAAAGGGAGGGAAATAACTTCCCTCCCCTTAATTCTATCTTTAATCTCATGATCAAAGTGGGATTATGAGGATATCTCATTTTTTTCTTCTTCTGGCAGTGTTCAGTAAACAAAGAAAAAGTTTTCTGAGTAAAGAACTGACCTCTCCTTTCCTCTCAATATTTCCCTCTCTCCCAAAATTCTAAGAGCCCACACATTCTTTAGTGATTCTCATCCCAAAAGATAATATAGAAGGCTCCAATTAGTGGTGGCCATTTGGTTTGAGGGATCGTTTTCGTTCGTGATAGATCTGGAGAAAGGAATTCACGTGAAGAAAGGTTCTTCAAATGTAAGGGTTTCTGAAACCCTAATTTTTCTTCTTCTCTAATTTTATTAGCATGTTGTAAATTTGTGTTTTGTATAAATTTGTAACTTTTACATTTTTCGATTCTGTGAAAAAAATTGGGACGATCCATGTTTCTGCTCAGGGCCTTCATAAGATTCTTCAGAACTGACCTGGAAGGTGAATTGGGCAAATATTTTATAATCGTGCAATAAAGGATTGATTTTATTAAAGAGTTTAATAAATAAAATCAAGTATTGTTAAATTCTTCAATATAAATGTCATATTGAGCAAATTAAAATGACTTAGATAAATTCATTAGCCAATTTTTAACTCACTATAATAAAACCCTAAAAATATTAGAATACTATAATGAGAGGAAATTGACATATCTCATATATCAAATTTTAGCTCTCACATCTCTAAGAGTTCACACCGTGAGATCCATGCTTGGCTTCGTGTCGCCCTGGGCGCAGTTCCCTTCAAAAGTGTTTGCATGGGTCAATAGCAAGATGAATGCGGAAAGTGTTCATAGTAAGTAGGAGAGGGACACGGGTCAATGTATCCTACGGTCTTCTCCATTAGGTTGCACCTGAGATTCCTATGGTTCGCCTGCATAATCATAGAAGTCGAAACAACTGCAAACTCTAGCAATGGATAGGGTGGTTTCTTAGGTTAATCTTCAACAATTTTCATTCTTTACAGGAGCCTGATGAATCATACCTCTGGGATCCAAAAATGAGAGGGTTACACTTATGGGATGAATTAACCTACTTAATGAATCATTGACCGGAAAACGGTAGCTAAAAACTAAAGGAATAAGAGTTATTATAGTATTAGTGATTAGTTGAGATTGTCTCAATTCAGCGGAGGAGTAGTTGATCACCCTTCGGTGGTTGTTGCTCTAAACCTCTGAAGTATTGTTGCAAAAACTAAATCAATAGTTTAATTAGAGTTTTATGGTTACATGTGTTTTTGCTAAATTGGTTGGATAATTAAATAATAGGTTCAGACAAAAACAACTATTACGGTCAATTGTTTGCTATTCGTTTCAGCATGTCTTCTACAATCATTTCCTTGCTTAAAAACGAAAAATTAACCGGTGAAAACTATGCGACGTGGAAATCTCACCTTAATACGATTCTGGTTATTGATGATTTGTAGTTCTTCTTGAGGAAGGAATGTCCTCCAGTCCCCGCTCACAATGCATCCCAAGTGTTGAAGAATGCTTATGATTATTGGACGAAGGCCAATGACAAGGCCCGAGTCTACATCTTGGCATGTTCGTCGGATGATCTTACCAAGAAGCATGAGGCCATGATGTCTATGCATCAAATCATAGACTCCCTTGAGGAGATATTTGGACAACCATCCATTCAGATCCGGTAGGCGGCCCTTAAATACATTTACAATGCACGCATGAAGGAAGGCCAGTCAGTCAGAGAACATGTTCTTGATCTGATGGTCCAGTTCAATGTTGTCGAAATGAACGGTGCGATTGATAACTTGTAGAAATACAAGTTATTTATACTGTTATATTTAGATATTGAAACCAAAAGAAAGGAAAGTTGCGTCAATTGTATAGAAATTAGCTGAGAAATGCGAGAATTATAAATTGTTGTCAATACACCCACTGACACCATTGTGATGATAGAAAAGAATATTTCAAGTCTGTTTTGTAGGAAAGCAAGTCACCGCATACGTTCATGGCTCAAGATAAACTGAACAATGCATCTACGTCGCATTGCGCCCATCATTCAGGAATGAATAGACGATCAACACAATNGCATCTACGTCGCATTGCGCCCATCATTCAGGAATGAATAGACGATCAACACAATGATGGTGCATGCGAAAATCGATCAAGAGCTAAGCGATCAATGCAATCTTAACCACATGCAGTAATCAAAAACCGCATGCAGGCAAACGATCGAAGATGTAAAGAGCAACGCAATTGCGGAGGATTCTAACGCGTGTACAGCCGACCATTGTGCATTTCTGACGGGATTGATTGCATAACGAAAGGAATATTCAATCCACCATTTCTGGAACTGCCTTAACAATAAAGTGGGAACCAAAATACAAAGAGTCAAAGGTGAGCCTATAAATAGCTCCGACCATTCCACTGAAAAGAGATGCTTGAATACAGAGAAAAGTGTATATATTGATATGAGGGAGAGACTGGTTGAGTGACTAATCAGAGCAGATCCGGGAAGAATTAAGAGACAAGACCGAGAGGTGACTCTTTGGGAAAAGAATCTTTTCGATCCTCGCTGTTGAAGCTCTGTACGAAGGTCACCTCTACCAGTCGAGCAAGCCTGAGAGGGAAGCTCTTCTGTTCATCCATTCCACACACCGACAAGCAAAATCACCGTTCAGATCTGTGTCAAGACGTTGACACTCTTCTGCATTTGTTTTTATCTCTTCATCATCACTTGAATTCATCTTCTTAGTCTATCATTCACACAATGTATCAGACGCTTAATCTTATTATTGAATGTTATGATCATTTACATTATCATTTCTATATCTATTTCCGTTCACCCACAATCCATTTTCTCCACGACGTTTTCTTAATCCCATGGGTAAATAGAAAGAATTAAGCAAGTAAATTAACTGGGTTAAGGAAATAATTAAGTTTACTCAAGGCATGTTAGACGGCATCTTCACCTGTAAGAGCAGAAGTGAAGATGTCATTCTACCTATCGAGAGAGGGTTGGAAGAATGCGTTAACTAAAGCAAGAAGTACTTCTAGAGATGAAGCAACCTTGCATTCACCACATTCATCCTTGCTTCACCATAGAGATATGGGAATGCGGCCGATCACCAAGAGGTGTACGCCAAGGGAAAGTGGAACCTTAGTTACATATTTAACGCAATTAACAAACTTGCGACGTTTGTACTAATTATTCTTTCCCCTTCTGATTCATCCATAAAGACTTGTTGTCACATACCACAATCCTTTGTATAAACTTCACAGTCAGTCTCGAACTCAGTATCATGTTTATTTTCATCGCAATTTATTTTATTAACGCAACATTAGTTTATCTGCACAATTTTACTTTACCGCAATTTATTTTCTTGTGCAAACACACAATCTTTATTAATTGTAAAAACTGGCCGCATATATCACAAATGTAACACATTAACGAAAAGAATCCCTGTGTTCGACCTCGGATCACTCTAAGAAACTTGCGTTGAAATTATACTTTGTTTCAGCGCAAGGAAACTCGTGACAACATATAGCATACTACAAGCATTTCATTAATAATGCATACATCTAGAAGTAGTATCGGATAAAGTCAAAATAAGCATAACACAGCATCCACACTCCATCTCCATCTTTCCAAGCATCCACATAGACTTATGAGTCCCTTATGAAAGGTAAAGGACCAGTAAACGGAGAGGCAAATGTTGCCCATTTTAAGAAGTTCCACAAGGGTTAATCCTTGAGAACTAAGTCTGTTCCGTCATATTCTAGTTCTAAAAATATCCAGAAAAAGAAAGGATGGAAGGGGAAGTCTCCCGCTCCTGGGAAAGGCAAGGGCAAGGCCAAGGTGGCTACCAAGGACAAGTGTTTCCACTGCAATATGGATGGTCACTAGAAATGCAATTGCCCCAAGCACTTCGCCGAGAAAAAGAAAGAGAAGGAATGTAAATATGATTTACTAGTCCTGGAAACTTGTTTAATGGAACAAGAAGGAAGGTAAACTTGATTCAGGAGCCATTAATCACATTTTTTCTTTATAGGGAATTAGTTCCTTCCAACAGCTCGATGAAGGTGAAATGATGCTCAAGGTTGGAATGGGAGATGCCATTTCAGCTTGTGCAGTGGGAGCTGCTAAGTTATTTTTTGGAAATAGAATTTTTTTTTAGAAAACTTATACATTGTTCCTAAAACAAGTAGGAACCTTGTTTCTATTTCCTGTTTAATTGGACAGTCGTACTCTGTTCCTTTTCATCTAATGAAGCGTTTATTATGAAAAATGGTGTGACTATCTGTTCAACTAAACTAAAAGACAACTTATATGTGTTAAGAACAACTAAATCAAAAGTAGTTTTAAATCATGAGATGTTTAAAACTGCGAATACTCAAACAAAAAGGCAAAGAAATTCTCCAAGTAATAATGATACATATCTTTGGCATTTGAGATTAGGTCAAATAAATCACAATAGGATCAAAAGGTTGGTAAAGAATATACTTCTAAGCAAGTTAGAAGAAGATTCATTACCTTTTAGTAGAAAAGGTTATAAAGCCAAAGAGCCGTTATAGCTCATACATTCGGATCTTTCAGTCCAATGAATGCAAAGACTAAAGAAGGGATGAATACTTCATTTCTTTTATAGATGATTATTCGAGGTATGGTTACTTATACCTAGTGGAACATAAGTTTGAATTCTTTGCAAAGTTCAACGAGTATAAGGCTGAAGTTGAAAAATTATTAGGTAAAACGATTAAAACACTTTGATTGGATCAGGTTTGAGAGTACATGGATTTAGAACTCCAGGACTATATGATAGAACATGGAATTCAATCCCAACTTTCAGCACCTGGTACACCTCAGCAGAATAATGAAATAGAGAGGAGAAATAGAACCTTATTAGATATGGTTCGTTCTATGATAAGCTATGCTCAATTGCTTAACTCGTTTTAGGGGTATGTAGTAGAGATTGCAATTTACATCTTGAACAGTGTTCCCTCGAAGAGTGTTTCTGAAACACCTTTCGAGTTATAGAGGGGGCGTAAACCGAGTTTACATTACTTCAGAATCTAGAGTTGCCCTGCACATGTGTTAGTGACAAATCCTAGGAAGTTGGAAGCTCATTCAACATTATTCCAATTTATTGGTTACCCTAAGGAAACGAGAGGTGGTCTATTCTATGATCCTCAAGAAAATAAGATGTTTGTATCGATAAACACTACATTTTTTTAGGAAGACCACATGAGAGATCACAAACCACATGACAAAATAGTATTAAGTGAAGCTACTGAGGAATCAACAAGGGTTGTTGATGCAGCTGGTCCTCATCAAAAGTTAATAAAGAAGCCAACAGGTCAGTCTCATCCATCTCAATTGTTTAGAGCGTCTCGATACAATAGTTTACGTTACTTGCGTTTAAATGAAAATCATGTTGTCATACCAGATGATGGCATTGAGGATCCATTGTCCTATAAACAGGCAATGAATTACAAAGACAATGACTAATGGGTTATAGCCATGGACCTTGAAATGGGGTCTATTTACTCCAATTCAGTATAAGAGCTTGTAATATCACCTGAAGGGATCAAATCCATAGGGTGTAAATGGATCTATAAGAGAAAGGGAGATGTAGTTGGAAAGGTACAAACCTTCAAAGCAAAACTTGTAACAAAGAGCTATACCTAGAGGGAAGGGCTTAACTATAAGGAAACTTTTTCCTATGCTGCCATATTTAAGTCTATAAGAATTCTATTGTCCATAGCCATATATTATGACTATGAGATATGGCAAATGGATGTCAAAACTACTTTTTTGAATGGAAATCTCAAAGAGAATATCTTTATGTCTCAACCCGAAGGGTTCATAGCTGAAGGTCAGGAGTTAAAAGTTTGCAAGCTGAATTGATCCATTTATGGGTTGAAGCAGTCATCTGGATCTTGGAACATTAGATTTGAAATAGTGATCAAATCTTTTGGTTTTGATCAAAATGTTGATGAACCTTGTATCTATAAGAAAATAATTGATGATATAGCAGCTTTCTTAGTACTTTATGTGGACGATATCCTACTCATTGAGAATGGGGTACGTTACTGACATTACGGAATGTTTGGCAGCACAATTCCAAATGAAAGATTTGAGAGAGATGCATTATGTACTTGGGATCCAAATTATTAGGGATCGCAAGAATAGAGCGTTAACTTTGTCTCAAGCAGCTTATATCAACAAAATATTGACTCGATATTCGATGCAAAACTCTAAGAAGGGTTTACTACCTTTTAGGCATGTGGTTAACTTGTCTAAGGAAGGGTGTCCTAAGAAAGAAGTTGAGGATATGAGGCGTATTCCTTTTCTCTCATTTTTGGGATGCTTAATGTATGTTATGCTCTGTACTAGGCCAGACATTTGTTATGCAGTGGGAATAAATAGTAGGTACCAGCCCAATCCAGGGTTAGACCACTAGACTGCGATTAAGAGCATCCTCAAGTATCTTAGGAGAATGAGGGACACCAGCTGGAGTATGGAGCTAAGGATTTAGTCCTTACAGGATACACCGACTACGATTTCCAAACTGACAAGGATTCTAAGAAATCCACATCAGGATCAGTGCTTACCCGAAACGGGGGAGCTGTAGTATGGCAGAGCATTAAACAAGGATACATTATAGCTTTCACTATAGAGGTTGAATATGTAGCTGCTTGTGAAGCAACAAAGGAAGGAGTTTAGATCAAGAAGTTCCTAAGGGATTTGGAAGTGGTTCTAAATATGGACTTGTCCATCACCTCATACTGTGACAACTGTGTGCCAGTAGCCAACTTTAAAGAACCTCGCAGTCACAAACGAGGAAAGCATAAGGAGAGAAAGTATCACCTGATATGGGAGATTGTATAACGAGGAGATGTGATCATCACAAAGATTGCCTCAGAGTACAATATTGTTGATCCATTTACGAAGGATCTCTCAGCAAGAGTGTTCATGGGTCATCTAGAAAGTCTAGGTTTATGAGACATGTACAATATTGTATAATCTAGGGTAAGTGAGAGATGTGTAATGGTGATAGACAAAATTGTGTTATCTTTATCTATCTATTTCTTATATCTATCGCCTAAAACTTATAATCATTTAAAATGAATAAATGAATGTTGAAGGCTCTATGCGCTCAATTGCTTACGATAAAGATAATGTTGCGATACTACGTTCTAAATGTATGCGTTGACAATGATATGCTTCATAGTATGCGATGATGTAGTGTGTGTCCCAATTTTTCTTGCGCTGGAACCAAGTATAATTCAAACGTAAGTTTCTCAAATTGACCTGAGGTCTAACACAGAGATTTTTGTTGTTAATGCGATACTAATGTGATAAATGAGACCGGTTTAACATAAAGAGTAAAAAATTGGTTTGTGTAGAAAAGTAAATTGCGATGATTAAATAAATGACTAAACTATTAATGATACAGGTTGAGGATTGGCTGTGAAGTTGTGCAAAAGAATCTAATGAATGCGGTGGCAATTCTTGTGAGTTAATCAGAAAGAGAATGGGTTGAGGGAAAGGACATCGCAAGTTCGTCAATCATTTTGAGGACGCAACTAAGGTTCCACTTTCCCTTGGCTTACACCTTTTAGTGATCAGACGCGTTCCTATACGTCTATGGTGAAACAGGGATGAACGTGATGAACACAAGGTTTTTTCCATCTCTGGAAATATTTCTCGCTTTAGTTAACGCATTCTCCCTACTCTCGATAGGCAGAATAACATCTTCACTTCTGCTCTCACAGGTGAAGATGTGGTCGAGCATGCTTTAGCTAAACTCAACTGATTTCCTTAACAAGGATTAACTCACTCGCTTAATCCTCCCCCTTTACCCAGGGGATTAGTGACACATGATGAAGAAAAAGGATGATGAATATATGGAAAAGAATAGAGAGATGGTAATGATTACGATAATGATATTTATATCTAAGGATAAGCATTTGTTACAAATTGTGAATGAAAGATTAAAGATAGATGAACACAGTAGATGAATGGAGAAATAAGAACAAATACGGAAAGAGTGTCAATGTCTTGACACAGATCTCGATTGCAGACGTTGTGCTTACCGGCATGTGGATGAAATAGAGTGGAAAGCTTCCCTCTCAGGCTTTCTTTCCCGGTAGAAGTGACCTCTTGCACAGAGCTTCATCTTCAGGAATGGAAAGAATTTCTTGCTCGGAGACGTACCTTTCAGTCTTGTCTCGTAAAGAGGCCAATGCATATGGAAAGAATAATTACTCAGTTATATAAAAATTGTCTAAGTACACAAAGAATTATAAATATCGCAACACAAAAATGTAAGTATGTACAAAATAATACAAGGTATAGCTTCTATATAAAAAATGAATGGCCACTAAGAAAAATTGCAAAATTGCAGAGAAGGTGGTACACCCCCAAATTTAGAGTTGTAGCCGGGGCTCTTGATGAGGAGGATGTTGTGGAGGAGCTCGTTGAGGCGCTTCTTGAAATTGCAGAGGTTGCTGTAGATGCGGAGGCACCATGGGACCATCTAGATAAGCCGTTAAAAAACTGAAGTACTCATGGTTGCGTTCTGCCATCTGTCTCTGATTCAGGTGAATTGTAAAGATGCGTTGAATATCAAATGGTAAAGTGAGGTGGAGATGGATGGTGGGGGGGCGCTGCTGGAGATGCGGGGTTAGAATCAGGAGCAAGGAGAAGGTTTGTGAATTGTTCGGGAAGAGGGGAAAAGGTTTCGATTGGAGGGCTTGGCGGGCGAATGATTAAAGGCAAAGGGTCCAAGGGTAATTGGTTTTGCTTTTGCGGTGAACGTTCTTGGACTATTTCCTTTCCTTTATCCTTGCGGTGCTGCTTTTTTGGTTTGGGTGGTTGCGGCGCATTCAGGTCGATGAGGGGCCTTTTTGTTGGAAGCTTGGGGTAATATGGTGAGTCCTTAAGAAGCATTCTCAGGATCTTCGTGTGGATGATGCCGTGAACATCAGGTATGGGCTCTTCGTTAATGCCTACACCTACAGAGAGGAACAGGCTCGAAGTCATCCATAAGAAGAAGTACTGACCTCTCACACGGCCAACAAAACCTCGAATCTGCTTCGCAATGAGCTGGCCTGCATCAATCAAAATGTTGTGAGCTATACAGTATGCAGCCATGACTCGATCCCTGGAAATTGTTTTGTCATGCGTTGTTGGGATGAATATCCGTTTCACCAAATAAACCCAAAGTCGTGCCTCTAGGAGTAGCTTGTTGGAGGCGAGGGTTCTAATGCCTGTTAATGATACCAACCACTTGGTGCCCAGTTCCGTTAATACCTTTAGTGCATCCTCCATGTGTACTATTTCAAGATCATCAATTAACTTGTTATCCAGTGCTTTTGGGATGTTCTTCAACTTATAGAGTTCATTGATGTCCTTTGCGCTGACGGCACTACCCTCCCTTCTATGATCACCGCATCTTCGATGTCAAAGAGTTGGTCGTGATAGAAGGCCATCACTACTACAGGAATAATGATGGATGGACAATGGAAGAAAGTTTCCCACCCATGTTCTAACACAACACTAGTGATTAGATCAAGTAGTGGCGTTGATGCAGGGAAGAAGCCCATTTCCATCATCAGATCATCATTTTCTTACTTTGTTGTTGGGCGCCTCCTTGTCGATGCAAGCTTGCTGCTCTAACTTTAGCTTTTCCATTTTCTTGAGCAGACGCAAGGCGAGATTGTTGTTTTTGTTTGCGTTCCCTTAACTTGGGTTGCTGTTCTTATTCCCTTTTCCAATCTTCCACTTCTTTTCTCCTCCTCTCTCTGACGCGCTGCACAATTGCTTTGCGTCATTTTTCCTTCTCTTTCATCTCCTTCTTTTCTTTTTCTTATTCTTCTCTAATTTCTCTCTCAAACTGCTCCGAGGCAAGCAAAATGTGTTGCTCATCTTTGAGCCTTCTTTTTTCTTCTTCTGCCGTTTTTGCGTTGTCACGGCGCACGTCCTCATCGTGCAGTTTTCTGGCCAAATCGCCTGATGCGATGATTTGGCGCGCACGTGACATCTTTTCTTGCTTCTCCTCTACTTCTCTTTTTCTTCTCTCCTCCTCCTCTACTATGCATTGAAAAAATAATGGGTCACTTGTTGAACACTTGCAGTGCATTCTCCTTGCGACGCCGCATAAGAGAGGTGATGTCAAGATCTTCTCTATCTTCAGACGCAACCAATCTTGTATGTGGTGATGAAAACTTGTAGTTGCGTTGATGCTCTAACTTGCGTTGACACCCCTCTTCCACCTTTCGGTGGTTGATTTTCAGTAAAAATCTGGACTTTTCACCCTCTTCCTTTTCTCTCCTTCTTCAAGTGCTTCTCTTCTCGCCTGTGTTGCTTCTTTTAACTCTTCTTTTTTTCTTTCTTCTCCTTTTTAAACCTGGTAGCTTCATCTCTTTCCACCCGTTTTCTTTACTTTTTCTCTTCTTCTTCTCTTCGGTCATCCCCGGCTGCTTCTTCGCTCCTACAACCTCCAAAACGACCCTGATGGGTCTTCTCATTGGAGTCTGTTGGAACAATCTCCTTAGGATCCGCAATGGCTAGGGCCATTCTCCGCAAAGCTTCCACCAACTCTTCCTCTGAAGGAAGGGGCTGGTTTACAACTCTAGCTTCCGGTAACCCCCCTCCCCCCCTCTCGTTCCAGATTGTTCAAAATACTCCCAAATACCTCATTTTCATCCCTTCGCTTCAGTTCGCTTTCAATCGAAGGTACTGGGAATGCCATCTCAGGTCTGGTGGCAAGGGCACTCTCCATGCTCGGCCCCTCTCAGATGGTGAGTGGTTTGGCTACAGAGGTCTTTCCCGGGGTTTTTCGATCATTCTTTAGGAAGGCTTAGATTGAGCAGCGAAGCGGCAGCTAGCAGCGAGGAATGCTGCCTACCGTGCGGTGACGGGGGCTTGGGAAGGTGATGATGGTAGGGAAGATGAGTGTGAAGATTGTCCGGCCATTTTTGTTGGTTGACTGAAAGAGTTGGAAAATTTTTGGTCTTAGGAAGGAAATCATAAGGGTAATGGGTATCCAGGGAATTGCTTAGGGTTTCTTTTGTGAGGGATGCAAATGAACTCCTCGGTTGAAGGAGACGCGATTCATAAGTTGGGCCTTGATGGGCCCAACACAATCACTACGTGGCAGGCCTCGGTATTCCCAAAAAGTCTACTACTGCGCCCCTCCCATTATGATTTAGCAGAAAGAACGTCCTTTCGTCTGCTAAGTAATAATTTCCTTGGAAGCAGAAGCGATTCAACTACTCTTTCTGCAAAGATTTTATAATTTTTTTTCATTTATCTTTAATCGGACGGGCGCAATGTTAATTATTAACACAGTGCATCCGTTACCGCAAATGCATATTTGCGGAGGACGGGCACAACGTATGCATTAGCACAACACACCCCTCAACTCAATGCATTTCTAAAGGACGGGCACTTGGTATTTCTACAAGCGCAACACTACCTGCGACATACTGCGTTTTTGCTGAGGACAGGTGTAGTGTACATACACACACAACTCATCCGTCAACGCAATGCTTTTGTGGAAGAGAGGCGCAAAGTGTATTTATCAGCGCAAGATACACCCGCCATCGTAATGAATACCGGATGTTATTTATTGTATCACCAACATCGCAATGCTTATCCAAATTGATAAGACGTTTCGGTGTTCATTTTTTTTATTTTAATATTCATTCACAGAAATTAGGTTCAACGCAAACTAAGTCTAGAAAGGAAATAAATTCTACTAGGCATAAAATTAAACTAACGCAAGCTGGAATTGAAATACAAGTAAATTCAAGTAAGCAGTAAAGACTAATATAAGAAAGCAATAATAACGCAATAAAGAAAGCGATAGAGAAAGCGATAAAGAAAGCGATAAAGAAAGAACACAAAGGTACTTAACGACACAAAGGTAACCCAAGGGCAAAATGGTAATTTAATCCAGGTGGTGTTATGGACAATCGTGAAGGACTAACTTGCTGTTATTGGTTATTGATAACAGGCAGAAATGCATGTTATCATAGTGCTAAGTTCTTAAGCAATGTTGGCATGCATTGATAAAATGTGTTAGATTGCGTCCAAAAAACATTAAGTTTATTATATTACGGCCGCATGAGTTCATCGTGTAGAAATAGTTGATTTTTGTATTTTTGTGCAGAAAATGCGTTGACGCAAGGTGGAAATTGCGATCATAGGAAATCATTGGTCGAGCGCAGCATTATCGCAAGGCCTTGTGGTGATTGTGTTCGCAAACATTTGCCCAAGAAGGATTGTCGCAACTTGGACAGCGCATCATGGTGGGCGCATCTGGGTGAAAGGCATAATTAATCACGATAGGACAGAAAGCTGATGATAGTCGAATCTGAATTAAGCTGACAGTCGTTAACGATAACAAGTACATTCATCTTTTTGGTGACAAATATTCGATGCATCAGTCAAGGTATTAAAGCCATCCCATCTGAGCAATCATAAGAGAGAAGCCGCCTTCACCCCGAAACTCTATAAATACCAGAGGCATCCTTCAGAAAAGAGGTTAACCAGTTCACGAGTTAAAGAATTTATCAGTTAGCTTAGCACGTCTTTGTCCATAGTTTTTCCTTTTTATTTTAAGGCAGACCAAGAGAAGAGTAAAGACACCGGAAATCGCTCAGGGAAACTCGAGAGAGAACCTTGAGGCATAGAAGCAGAGAGCGGGTCGACTCTCACGAGAGCGAGATTATCTTTTGAACACGAGTAGAAAAATGTGTAAAAGTCTGGGAAGCAAGAGATTGTTACCAGGCTCTTTATTCTATCCTTGCATTGTTATTTTTTACTTCATTTTTATATTTATACAATGAAAGTTCTTATTCTACATCTGTTCACTCTTTTAGCACGCATGAGTAGCTAAACTAGTCGAATGGGTTGAGAAGAACTAAGCTAACATGACCTAGGAAGTTCATTGCTTGCGATTGTCTTGTTTTATGTTGTGCCCAACACCCCTTTAGAGCTACTCGAGAGAGAGTCTAAAGAAAGAATCTAATGACTCGAGTGAGCTATATTAGAATATGGACTCGAGAGAGCAAGATTAGATATAAGGACTTAGATATAAGCTCTATTTGTCAATTGATCGCATGCATCCTAGAGATGGGAATGATATTATGTGGTCACCTTATGTGGTCAACTCTTTTCAAACTCTGCCGAATTTATTTATTTTTCATCACCGCAAACAACAACCTCAACAACTATTGGTTTATTTGGTTACCGCAAAGTTTTTTAAAAATTACCAACACAACCTATGTTCACAAGTCCCTGAGTTCGACCCTGGACGTACCTGGAAACTCAGTGGAGTTTACACTTGGATTCCGCTGAGGAAACTTGAGTGCTCAATGCAACTTCACCATCGCATTTCATCCACATTTCCACATCATAAAATAACGCATCAGTTATATCCACAGACACGAAAATATATCTATAGTATGAAGAGTGCAGCTATCATTAAAGAGTTTAATTCATTAATTGAGTGTCGGTAGTTAATGAATACTGATTAATTTAATTAAAGAGTTTAATTCATTAATATCATATCATTGGAGCTTCTAATCTATTTTTCCATAGGGTCCTCTTGTTAGCTCACTAAAGGAAAAGAGGAATTATTTGAATTGTACAAATCAATTGATGGAATAACATATTAATGAGATTAATATGGTATGGTTAATTATAGACTTGATCTATAGTTAGGAGAGAAATATCTTAATAGGATTCAAGTATTAAATTCTTATGAATTTTATTCATAAAGAATTAATTAATAAATTTTGAGAGGTAGGAGCAAATAAACATATGATGTTTATTAATTAATTAAAGATATATATTAAATTGGATTTAATATGGTTATTTAATTAATGGGCTAATCAATTAAATAATGGTTTAATTAAATTAGCCCTAAGGCAAATTTTGGAAAACTATAGAGAAGATCTCCATATAAATTTGTGTTTTTGCCCAAATTAAGGCAAAGAAATTCATTTGATGAAATGAAACCTTAGCCTCTAATTTAATCTCCTCACAAAATTTCTCTTCTCCATATTCTCTATTCTTCTTGCTCATCCAAGGTGTAGAGATCACTCGTTTACCCTTGGATTCCTAAGAGAATAATGAGGTGTCACTTATGGTGGTATCCATTGTTCGTTGGAGGATCGTTCTGGAGAAGACGACGACGAAATCGCAAAGAGTTAGGGAATCGATGAAAGTATGTGATATTCTTCTTTCCCTTTTTACTCTTCAATTAGCAAGCTGCTATATCCCTATTTGGTTCTTATTTTTGTGCTGATTTTGTTTCATTTAAATCGAAAAATCGAAATATAAGGCATTCAGATGCTTCCACTTTGGATTCGATCCCTTTAGAAAAGACCTTCAAAGAAGGCGAAAATGCCTAGTGATGATCTTTTTGAAGGAGATCCAAGTGCTTCGAAAATTCCTAGTGGTACAGTAATACTAGTATGTATTCCCTTTATGTTCTCTTCATTCGACTCTTTAAGAACTAATTTATTTTTTTTTTCTCTCTCTCTCTTTTTCTTTTGTGGTCACCCTTGAGCAATCATCTTCGGGAACTTGCAGAGCAGTGTAGCGAAGAATCTTTAGTCGGAGCTTACACTTCGGATTCATCCATTGAGAAATTCGTTATTTGTAAATCCCTGTTAGTTGAAACACCTACACAAGCCTCACAGATCCTTAGCATTTTCAAAGAAATTCGGCATGCAAACAGAAAGTAGGAATCGAGAACGTTGAATTTTTAAACCATTCTACCGACGAGGTTGGTCGTACTGAAGTACCTCAATTAAGAAAAATCACACTTCCTTCTGGTCCCCTCAAGATTTCTTAGCCAACATGATGTGCAAACGGTGAATTAGTTACTAAGCACCCTAAACCTTCTCTATATTTTAGAGAAGCAGTGGTTTAAAACTTCTATCGGCAAGCAACCTTATCTATGTGGGAGGATATTCAAGACAAAATTGTGCACACTCCTTTTGAGCATATACTGATGCGTTATTTTATGATGTGGAAATGTGGATAAAATGCGATGGTGAAAAATGCGTTGAGCACTAAAGTTTTCTCAGCGAAATCCAAGTGTAAACTCCACTGAATTTCCTGGTAAGTCCAGGGTCGAACTTAGGGACTTTGGAAAATAAGTTGCGGTGGTAAGTTTTAGGAAAAATTTGCGGTAACCAAATAAATAAATAGTTGTTGAGGTTGTTGTTGATTTCGTTAATGAAAAATAAACAAATGCGGCGGAGTTTGAAAAGAGTTCAATAAACGGGAAATGTGATGAGTATGCGGTGAATGGGTTGAGAAAAGTTTCGGCTAACACTTCCTAGGATGTGTTCATGCTATGCGATCATGCAACATGCATATAACAGTAAACCACCTTTCAGTGCGAATGCCACGGCTTCTAAGGCAAGAACGCATGCGATATATGTGTTAAGTCTATAGGACCTACACATAAGCCTCTATTCTTATTTATGCGATGACAAAATTACACACACACAAATAAAGCGACCACATAATATCATTCCCATCTCTAGGATGCATGCAATGCAGGTTGACAAAAAAAGCTTATCTCTAAGTCTCTATCTCTTGTTTATGCGGTTCTAATCTTGCTCTCTCGAGTCTAGATTCTATCCTAGCTCTCTCAAGTCATTAGGTTCTTTCTTTAGATTCTCTCTTGAGTAGCTCTAAAGAGGTGTTGGGCGCAACATAAAACAAGACAATCGCAAGCAATGAACTTCCTAGTCATGGTAGCTTAGTTCTTCTCAACCCATTCGACTAGTTTAGCTACTCATGCGTGCTAAGAGAGTGAACATATGTAGAATAAGAAATTCCATTGTATAAATATGAAGATGAAGTACAAAATAATAATGCAAGGATAGAATAAAGAACCTGGTAGCAATCTCTTGCTACCCAGGTATTTACACTGTTTTCTACTCATGTTCAAAAAATAATCTTGCTCTCGCAAGAGTCGGCCCGCTCTCTGCTTCTACGCCTCAAGGTTCTCTCTCGAGTTGCCCTCAGAGATCTCCAGTGTCTTTACTCTTCTCGTGCTCCGCCTTAAAATAACAAGGAAAAACTATGGACAAAGACGTGCTAAGCTAGCTGATGAATTGTCTAACTGGTGAACCCCTTTTCTGAAGAATGCCTTTGGTATTTATAGGACTTTGGGGTGAAGGCGGCTCGTCTCTTATGATTGCTCAGATGGGATGGCTTTAATTCCCTGACTGATGCGCCGAATATTTGTCACCGAAAAGCTGAATGTACTTGTTATCGTTAGCGGTTGTCAGCTTAATTCGGATTCAACCGCCATCAGCTTTCTATCCCATCGCGAATAATTATGCCTTACACCAAGATGCGCCCACCAAATTGCAAAAATCCTACTTGTGCAAGTATTTGCGAACACAATCACCGCAAAGTCATGCGATAATGCTGCGCTCGACCAATGATTCCCTATGATTGCAATTTTCGCCTTGTGTCAACGCATATTCTGCATAAAAACACAAAAATCAACTGTTTCTATGCGATGAACACATGCAACCGCAATATAATAAACTTAATGCTTTTTTGGACGCAATCTAACACATTTTATCAACGTAAGCCAGCATTGTTTAAGAACTTAGCACTATGATAACATACATTTCTGCCTGTTATCACATACCAAGTATTAAATTAGAAATAACAACGATACTTTCCAACATTTTGAAGATTCATCAGAGCAATTTGTCTCATTTCATGAATTTGTAAATATCTATTTTAAAAGAGTAGATAATTTCAACGTGGTGCAATCATCATATTCTACACAATTGCCTTTTGCCGACAAGGACCATCGATGGGACGAGATGACATCCCACATGAAGGAAGCCTTGACTTTGATAAGCTAGCTATGAGAGAAAGACAAAGTCATTCACGAGCGAGCTGCCCAAATATCTTTGAAAAAGTAGGAACTAGAAACCAAACATCATCTAGATAATGAGTCCAAGAAACTAATGAGTTTATCCTATGAGGAAATGAGGCCATAGCTAGAAAAGAACTTGAGGTTGCCAAAATCCACGAAGAAATCGATACTCTTGAGAGCATCCTCACTATAACTTATGCGGGCATTAAGGCTTTAGCTACAATTCGCAAAACATGGAAACTATGCACGAAGAATTAAAAGACTTCAAGTGGAATCTCTGACTTTAGCTAGCTCCCCCTTTGTCTCCCTCTTTTTTATTCAATCTTTATTGTTCTACATATGTAACTCTGAATATTTTAATTTAATGAAAATATTTTTTTTAGCGTGTGACTGCAGTTAACTTTTATTTTTAAGTTGTCTATGTACCCTTTATGATAATAGGATTGTCATAACTTAGTTCAATACAAATTATTTTTTACCTATTTCTCAAGTATAAAATTTCTTTAGAAACTTGTCGTTGATTAGGCTAATTCTCAATCCATCTCAATCGATGATCTTTTATGCTCCATTTGTGTAGACTTCTTTGTGTGAAAATCGATCACGAGGATTTCCATGAGCAGCGGAATAGATGATTCTAAATTACAATCATGTATGAACATTATAAATTACAGTCGTACACATAAACAAATGGTTATGCAATCAATACAAAAATTTTAGTATGAAAACTAAAAATAATCAAGAACAGAAATCTCTACACACATTTGTAAACTCGTCTCCACGCTCCTTGCTCACGAACGCTCAAACACAGCAACCTCGAAAACTCAAACAACACGATCGCTCCGCAGCACGAACATTGCGCACTCGTCCTCAGCGATCGTCTCAGTCACACACACCCCAGTAATACGAACAGCCTCCACAGAACCTCGACTATGTCGAGTTGAGTATGACACCACCAAAAAGGATACCTTGGTATTCTCGGTGTGGAAATCAAAAGGGTGGGCTCTGTGTTGACTTGGTTTGAGGCAGAAGGAGAAGGAAACCAAAATCGTGTACATGATTGGGCAAGTGGGAGATGACTGAAACCTATCGTGTTGGTAGATGCCCAATCGTCTAGCTAAAGGTAAGCAATAGTTAAGCTCATCATTTAGCAGTGTGTCCATCGCCTATAAACACTACACAATAGTTTACCTTTTGTAAAGTTGTCATTTAGTAAATCCGTATTTACTTGACAAGCTCCGTGAGATTCTTTTTTTGAGAGAGAACTCTCAAAACAATTTTGACAAAAACTTTCTAAAATTAGGAAAACAATTTTCTTTTTAACTCGTGGTTTCCATGAAACCACCAATAACCTCCCACTCAATTGGTTATTAGAGAAAAAGAGATAATTATCTAATAATTAATATTATTATAAATATAAATGATCACTAACTTATCATAATATATTTATAACCTATAGTTTAATATTTCATCTCATGAAACATACAAACCATAGCTCTTTTTCTATTCCATGGCATTTAATGTAAATCTCATTTACATTAATCCTCCACTAGATGTATCTCATATATCATACCAATCATATCATATATAATCAAATTACCTCTTGTTAATTTGAACATTTGAAATTAACACTAAGAACAGATCCTTACCTCCAATCCATTGAGCTACCAAAGGGACCTTATGGACCTGTAACTCGAAGCTCCAACGGTACGTGAATAACTGACTAAACTCTTTAGTCACGGGATCCACCATCTGTTACCTGCCAGGCACTCCACTAAAAGCCGACAGTTGAACTCTCCTTACCACAAACATATTATGTGTCCTTTTAACCAATCAACAGTGCGACAACCCTTCACAGATCGCTCGTAAGTATAGCTGGGCCAATAACCGTTATGCCCCTGTAGTTACATCTAACTCCTTAAGTACCACTAATCCTTCTAATGAGTCATAGTTCTACTATGATTGAGTCCTCTCTTCCAAAGAGAAGTTATGGCCACTATGTTCAAACCCGGAATCAGCCCTTAAGGGAGCAATCTCTCTACTTATCCTTGCTTCAGGAAAGGAGTGAATTCCATCTTGTGGATTAAGTTCCCAGCTCCCAGATTAGACAAGTCCTCAAAAAGGTAAGCATGTTGAGTTGGCAATTTGACCACTCTTACCCATACTAAGCAAAGGACCCCCTTCAGAGGCAGGAGTTCCTAAACCATTCAGGATTGAGGTCGTGTCACCTATGTTTGTTTAGGTGAGATGTATGTCTCTAGTATCAACGACGTTATATACAGACTCTAGTCATCTCGTGGTCCAGGTCTTATATAAACTCTTTGTATAGGACACTCCCGCTCGCATGTCTCCGTATGAATGGTCAGGATCTACCATCTGTAATAGTTTACAACACTTGTAAACCTCTACAAAGCGGGTCGTATCCATAGTGTCACCAGGATCAGGTATCCCACCTTAATCCTTATACTATAGTCCTATTTAGGTTATCACTTAAGGCATGATCCACTTGTATGTCACATATACATGCTTAAGTTGACATAAGATAACCATGGAGCTTTGTTTATTGGATATGAGTAAATGTCAGAATTAAATAACAATTATTTTATTCATCAAACAATGTGTAACATTACAAACAATGAGACTCTGGGAACACCAATCCCAACACTTTGATGATGTAAGGTTCATCCCATTTAGGCGTGAACTTATTTCTTTTCTGTCTCTTCGTGATAACGGGTCTTCTTACAACAAGTACCAGATCACTAACATGAAAAGATCGAGGCTTCACGTGTTTATCAAGGGCTTTAGACATTCGTGCTTGATAACATTCTAATGTCTGTTGAGCCTCTAGCTATTTTTTATCAAGTGCTTCTAACTCTTGAAGGCGTAACTTGGCATTATCTTCTATAGTCAACCCCTTTTGCACTACCAATCTCAGCAATGAGATCTCTTTTTCTAAGGGGAGAATGGCTTCCACTCCATAAACAAGAGAACATGGTGTAACTTCTGTCGGAGTATAGTGCATAGTTCGATATGCCCATAACGCTTCTTTAATCTTCTCTTGCCAAAATCTTTTTGTCTTGGAGGCCGCCTTCTTCAATAAATTACACAGGGTTTTGTTGAATCTCTCTGCCAATCCTTTTCTGCCGCATTGTACATAAAAGACTTCTACTGCTTGAAGTTAATCTTCTCACACAATTTATTCATCATGGTGTTAGTGAATTATTTTCCATTATCTGCCACAATATGATAAGGAATGTTGTATCGGTAAATGATGAGTTTTTGGACGAAGTTTACAATATTTTCCTTTTTGGCTTTTCTTAGAGGCACAGCTTCAGCTTATCTTGAGAAATAATCAGTCCCTGCAAGGATAATGAGTGTCTCGCTGATGACTTAGGCATTATGGGTCGAACTAGGTCGAGTCCCTAAGCTTCAAAAGGTCGTGAAGCTACTGTTGGATGAAGAGGCTCTGGTGGCTGATGTATAAAAATTGTGTGGAATTGGCAGGCTTCATATCGCTTTGCATACTGCATTGAGTCATGGATCATTATGGGCCAGTAGTAACCCATTCTTTTTAATTGATGTTGGAGCTTTGGTCCAGACTGATGAGTGCCACAGATGCCTGAATGTCCTTCTTCTAAGGCTTTTGTTGTTTCTTCCTTCCCTAGGCCTCAGAGAAGGAGACCTTCATATGAATATCGATAAAGAGTATCCTTGTAGTAAATAAATCGAGTAGCTCTTCTTTGTATTTCAGCTCTATGTCCAAGATTAGTGGGAAAGTTTTCATGTTCGAGATAATCTATAATGGTTTTACGTCGGTCTTCTTCTTCAATCACATAAACAGATATCGTATCGGTCTCTTCACATTGATCTTTGGTTGGTGGAAAAATCCACTTTTGACAGAAAGAGATGTTTATAGATATATCATTTGAGGTCGTTAGAGCAGTGCCTAAATTCGCTTATGCATCTACTCTCTTATTTTTTTTATTTGGGTATATATTCTAGTATTATGCCTTCAATATTATCCATTAATCTCCTGAAATAAATGAAAAAGGGCTTTAAATCCTCATGTTTCACATTAGACTGGCGTGAGAGTTGATTTAAAATTAACTTTGAATCGTCATATACTTCTATGTATGATATCCCGATCTCTAGAGTCATTTGTAAGCCAATGATGAGCGCTTGGTACCAAGGAATATTATTCGAACACAACTTAGTGAGTCTAAAGTTATACAGAAACATGTGCTTCTCAGGAGAAATGAAGACAACACTGATGCCTGCTCCACTTCCTCGTGTTGTGTGATGACGAGCAGAAATACACGTCATCTTAGGTCTTTTATTTAGAATTATGAGGGTTGTTAAGTGAAATATGCGGCGATTATGATAGGAATTCATGAGAAAATGAGTTTGTGTCATTCAGCATTAAGAATCTCGACTAACCCACTATTATGCGTTATTATGCATTCAATTGTCTATCTTTGTAGCTAACGTAGGAATCAGATGCATGCGTAGAAGCCGAGCTATCGCAAAGATGACCACATGCGGAGAATTTCTCCATCGCAAAGGCGAACACATATGATTAACGCATGAGTGTTGTGGTAATCAACCACATGCATCCATCGCATAGAAGTTGCGATCGTTAAGCGATTGTGGTCATCGCGTAGAAGTTGCGGTAATCAAGCAAATGCGCTCATTGCAAGATTGCGGCTATACGATGACAACCATAATAGCGGGATGAATGCAAGGTTGGTGGAATGGAAACATTAACGCATATCTCTGGAGAATCAAAAGATGATGTTTACATTTCACCAACCATGTCGTTAGCAGCAGAGATTCAGAAAAGGACCAACAGGCCAAAAATGTCAGAATCAGAGCAAGTCCATTAATGCTGTCGGTGATCAACCTCTATAAATAGAAGTCGATGAGCAGAATTTCAAATCATCCAAGGTTTTCTACCTGAGGACAGATCCTTATAATCCAGACGAAAGCTTGAGAGGAAAGCTTAAAAGTTCTTCATCTCCTTCATCCATTCTGAGTGACTACTGGAGCCTTCGCCGGAGTTAGATCTCGAGAAAGTCAGCTCCACCGCCCTTCCATGGCACCACCGGCAACCTTGACATACATCTGCTGGAAGTAAGACATTGCTTCCAGCTAGCCTTTTCCATTTCTCTTCTTTTCTTATTGTATTGTATTACATTTTGGCTTAAGAAATTAATACATTTTGTGATCAATGCATTTCTATATTTCCTTCGATTCCATGTCCATCTTCATTTACTTAGCATCCTTAATCTTCATTGCATCACTTAGTGAGATTGTTAGAGTATCGCATACTTACTCATGCGGCATAGGAATATGAAGCATGTAGCAAACCACCGGGAGGTGTGCGTTGTGTGAATGTTGTGAGAAAACCTTATTTGCTTAGTGTGAAGCTGTAGCAATGCCTGTCTATATGTGGACGCAACGCTTGTCTATGAGTAAAGTCAGCAACAACTAACTGCCTGGGAGGGTAAGTGGTTGGTCGCATTAAGCAATGTAAGCAAGTATTTACTAGAGATAGGAATAATCTTACGTCAGCCAGGTTTATGTGGTTACCTTGTCTTATGAGCGCATCATTCATCATTTAGGCATACTTGGGAGAGTAGTCTAAAAACCAAATCTAAGACCCAAGAGAGCGGATTGGAATGCATAAGCAAGAATTTGGAACATAGAGATAAGCTTTGTTTGCTATTACATAGCTTATGCACCTTACGGAGAGGATATTGCATGCATCCAAGAAGTAGGATACGGTGGTATGCGGTCATCTTGTTTATGTGTGGAAGCACATGAGCAGGAATAGAGACTTAGAAATAATGCCTCTCGACACGTCGCATATACACAAATGCGTCCTAGAAATAGGCTCAAATGTGTGTAGCATGATCACATAGCTTGCGTTGGCTGAGGTTGCCCTTGCGGTCAAGCTTAGGGTTGCGATAAAGATATCCTCACATTTTATTTATTTTTTCATACATTTACTACGCGTCAACAGTTGTTGTGTCTCTACCTCTCATTCATACTTCCAATGCTTTGTCTGTTAGTTAGGAGTAGGAGTAGTTATTAGCATATACCTCATATCATTCTTTAATTCATCCGCCGCAAACACATTACCGCATAGCATTTACTTACAAGTCCCTAAGTTCGACCTCGAATCACCCGAGAAACTTGTGTTCGCATTATACATGACGTGAGCGCAAGAAAACTTGTTACAGGAATGCAAGGTCATCACATATAAGAGTAACGTATATTTTCATTCTAACACATGACCACCGACGCATGAGAACTAACGCATAGCATAACACATACATTGCATATTGCATCCCATATAATTTTAGACATCAGGTTTTTTGCGGCTAATTTAACGTCACCACTGTGCCATTAAAGTACATAGCTCAAGTTCTTCATCGGACAAGTCTTCACATAATTTCCAATTTGATGGGATCGGATGGTGATAGCTCTAAAAAAGAGCTATTATTCCTAGCTTAATTCAAGCTTGTTATCAGGTTTTACATGTTTACTTCCCTATTTTGTAGGTACCGAGCAACCAAGAGGTAGAATCAGAGATTTAAAGTTGATCGTGGTTAATATACAGCAATTTGGACTTGATTTGAGCATCTGAGCTTCAAAGGAATAAAAAAAGGACCAAAATTCCCCTGTTGGATCGTAACAATGCTCTTGAATTGCCTAACCTGACGCTTGTGCAACACTTGAAGTACAGGGGAGCATTGCAACGCTGCCCACAGCGTCGCAACACTCTGAATGATCAACATCACCATTGTCACAATGCTCGACCTTTACACTAGAGGACAGAAGCCTCAGCATTGTGATGCTACATCGAATTTTATAAATAACCTCTTCGGCCCCAGGTCAAATCATGCTGAATTTGGGAGGCCAATTTGATGAAGTCCGAAGTAAAACTCGACCCTTCATCCATTCCCTTCAATTTTCAGTATCTCTCGGTTAGTTTTGCTTTTTATTTTAGGTTGTAATCGATGGAATGGTTGTGTATCTCGCATTTGTCTATGAATTGAGAGGTAAATTCTATTTAGTTTCTTTGAGCAAGAGCCCTATGTTTAATTTCTTGAAGGTTTCCTAATTAATTTCACTGCAATCTTGTGAATTCTTTGGTTGGATTCGTTTTAATCTTAATGGAGTTTCGATAAATTCTTCTGAAAATTAATTTATTGAAATTATTGTTTGCAAAACCTTTCTAGCCTATGAATCGTTGATTGATTAAATTGCACATATTAGGATCGCATGTTTAGGGTCTAGACTTTTTCTGGCCAAACTCATGTATGCTCTAGTATAATCTTTCAAAATAAATCATGCTACAAGATATGGCTTTCCAGCTTGTAGTATGTCTCAACCATTAAACCTTTTCTTAATACTTTTCAGTTTTAACTAATATGTCGCTAAGAAGGAAAAGTTGTAAACTGAATTATGGCTGGTTTGGATTTTTATCAAAATTAGCTAATTGGGCTATTAGATTTTCTAATAGGTTGAGAGGTTGCAGATTCAGTGTAATTAATAGGTGCCAAAAGTTTTGTAAAAACTTACTATAATTAGGAAAACAAATTTTCTTTTATCTCACGGTTATCATGAACCACCAATAACCTTCCACTCAATTGGTTATTAGAGAAAAAGATTTAATTATCCAATAATTAATATTATTATAAATATAAATGATAACCAACTTATCATATTATATTTATAAACTATAGTTTTAATATTTCATCTCATGAAATATATAAATCATAGTTCTTTTTCTATTCCATGGTACTTAATGTAAATCTCATTTACATCAATCCTCCACTAGATGTATCTCATACATCAAACCGATTATATCATATATAATCAAAATACCTCTGGTCGATTTGAACATTTCAATTCAACACCAAGAACTGATCCTCAACTAAATCCATTGAGGTATCAAGGGGATCTTATAGACCTGTAGCTCAAAGCTACAATGGTACGTGAATAATTGACTAAACTCTTTAGTCACGGCATCCACCATTCGTTAACTACCAGGCACTCCACTAAAAACTGACAGCTGAACTCTCCTTACTACAGATATATTATATGTCCATCTTAACCAATCATCAATGTGAGAACCCTTCACAGCTCGCCCGTAAGTGCAGCTGAGCCAATAACCGTTATACACTGTAGTTACATCTAACTCCTTAAGTACCACTGGTCCCTCTAATGAACATAAATCATAGTCCTACTATGACTGAGTCTTCTCTTCCAAAGAGAAGTTTTGGCCACTATGTTCAAGACCCAGAATCAGCCCTTAAAGGAGAAATCTCTCTACTTATCCCTACTTCGGGAAAGGAGTGAATTCCATCTTTTGGACTGAGTTCCCAGCTCCCAAATCAGACAAGACTCCAAAAAGGTAAGCATGTTGAGTTGGCAATCTAGCCACTCTCACCCATACTAATCAAAGGACTGCCTTCAAAGGTAGCAATTCCTAAAACACTCAGGATTGAGGTCGTGTCACCTATAGTCATTTAAGTGAGATGCAAGTCTCTAGTATCAACAACGTTATATACAGAGTCTAGTCATCTCGTGGTTCAGGTCTTATATAAACTCTTTGTATAGGACACTCCCGCTCGCATGTCTCCATATGAATGGTCAGGATCTACCATCTGGAGTAGTTTACAACACTTGCAAACTTCTACAAATCGGTATCTCACCTTAATCCTGATACTACAGACCTATTTCAGTTATCACTTAAGGCATGATCCACTTATATATCACATATACATGCTTAAGTTCACATAAGATAACCAAGGAGCTTTGTTTATTGGATATGAGTAAATGCCAGAATTAAATAGCACTTATTTTATTCATCAAACAATGTGTATCTTTACAAAACAACAAGACTCTGGGAGAATTAGGACACCAATCCCAACAATATCATCTTTTCATTCTTTAACACCTCAGATTTTATTTGAGTGGTTGATTTATCATTAGCTCGGTTGTTGAAAGTATCTACCTCCTTTGATTTCGTTTTTGCAATTGTTTGTTGCTTGGGCTTATAAGTGCCTTTTGCCACAAGAACTTTTGTTGATATAACTTCACTGATACTATTACTTTTTAGATAAAACTTTGCATCAGCAAAGTCATATTCAAGCTTTGTAAATGGCTTTGAATCAGCGTCGACTTTCTTGATGCCTTGTTGATATAATTTAAAACATTGATGGAGCGTTGAGGCTACTACTCAATTCTCATGAATCCTGACGCCCTAACAACAGCTTGTAGATGGTTCTTGCATCGATCACATGAAATATGGTGCTCGCTTCTAAATCCCTTATGGTGATTTCTCACTGTGCTCCTTGATTAAAGCCTTGAATCACCAAATTCACTACCTGAGAACTCCTCCATCGAAATGCCCAATTGATTCATGGTTGATTTTGGTAGTATGTTGACGACTGAGCCATTATCAATGAAGATTCGACTGAGTTTTTGCTCACAGACACACCCTGACACAAATAAGGGTCTATTATGAAGCTTTGACCCAAGTAGCAAATCCTCGTTAGTGAATGATATTGATAAACAATATGAAGCACATATATTGGTTTAGGTTGCAGAAATAGTTGGATTTCCATCATCTTTTAATGTTTTGATCAGGGTATTCTTGGTCTCCCGTGGAAGTGACAACAAATCATTGATGCTGAAAGAAGGTAGTTCATCCAGCTTGGTCATTACTTCTGCAGAACTTAAATGAGTGTCATTATCTTCAGTCGTTCTAATGACCTCACACGAAATAGTTTCAGTCAGAAATCTCTTTGGAAAGAAGTCTCTCAAGGTTATTGATTGTCAAGGTCGAGGATGCTCCTCACTTTCTTCGATGATTGGTTCAAGTCTTCATGTATTCTTTCTTGCTTTTCTTCTTTGTGGCTTACTCTTCCTTAGCGTATAAGTATTGTGAGGGAATGGTGAAAAGAACTCTATTTAATATAGTCTTGATATAAACGAGATTCTTTCTGAACAAAACTTTATATATGGCTCTTTCCACGAGTTATCCGCATCCATCCTTCATCTACATCTTTCACTTGCTCTTCTTTTTTCTGGGAGTCAAATTTCTGGAAGTCTACCTTTCGTGAGGCCTCTGGATGAAAATATATAATCACAAGATCAAGAGATTCAAATTGGAATAAACTCCCTGTTGCAGAAAGTTGAATATCAAAATGGATCATTACTTCGGCATGATTTGTATGCACCACATCATCGAGGTCTAGCTCCATCTTTTTTTCTTGAGCTAACTTCACAATTAACTTTCTTCAATACGAAACACTTTTCGAATGGATGGCTGACAACATGATGATACTTGCAATAATTGGGAACATTTGCTCTCCCGATTTATTTAGGTCATTTACAGTCAAGAAGTTTAATGAGTTGTTTTCTAGTAGTTACTCCAACATATCAGGAAAATTAGAAGCTAAAAAAAGGTAGACTTTTTCTTTTCTTTGTTTCAATATCGGACATCTTTTCTTGCCCCGGTCTTGGCGTTTCTCAATCTTTTTCTCCTAGGAGGTAAATTTAAAAGGGGTCATTGTTAGCTCTCCAAAAGAGCTATTATTCCTAGCTTAATTTGAGCTCATTGTTGGATTTTATGTGTTTATTGTCATATTTTGTAGGTTTCGAGTAGCCAAGAGGTAGAATTGGCAATATAGTGAAGAACGGGGTTAATTTGAAGCAATTTGAGGTGATTTGAGCATCCGAGCTTCAAAGGAGTCAAAAAGAAAAAAATGCCCCTCCTTCAGCATCGCAACGTTCACCTTATACGAAGCTCCGATGCTCACCTGACACTGAAAGACAGTAGCCTAATGTGTAGGGGAGCATTGCAACGCTCCGAATTTGCAGCAATGCTTATGTTGCAACGTTTCCCTGACACTATTGGCTTTATTTGCCAAGTGTTGCAATGATGTTTCTAGCATTGCAACGCCGCGATGAATTCTATAAATACCTCCCTTCGTCTTTAGGTCAAAACATGCTAACTTTTGGGGGGCTTAAATGATGGAGGTCGAAGTTAACCTTCATTCTTTTTCCTTTCCATTCAGAATTTAGTATACTTGGGTTAGTTTTTCTTTTTGTTTTGGGTTGTAGTCGATGGATCGGATGTGTATTGATGCGTTATTTTATGATGTGAAATTATGGATGAAATGCGTTGAGCACTCAAGTTTTCTCAGTGGAATCCAAGTGTAAACCCCACTGAGTTCTTGGTAAGTCCAGGGTCGAACTCAAGGACTTGGAAAAACAGGTTGAGGTGGTAATTTTTAGAAACCTTGCGGTAACCGGTAGCTCAAATAGTTGTTTGGTTTTTTTTATTGCGGTAATGAAAAATAAACAAATGCGGCGGATTTGAGAAAATTTTGATTGTGTGATAGATGCACTGAGTATGGGGATGAATGGGTTGAGAAGGTCTTTAGCTAGCGTTACTTGGGAATACGTCAGACTATGCAATCATGCTACACTTATGCACAGCAAATCATTTTCCAATGCAAATGCGGTTCTCCTAAGTATAGGACGCATGTGTTGAAAGCAAAAGTGTACATAAAGCTTAATCCTAAGTCTCTACTCTTTCCTATGCGATGATGCAAGATGCACAAAGGCAAGGTGACCACACACAATCATATCCTATCTCTAGGATGCATGCGATACGTTAATAGCAAACAGTGCTTATTCCTAAGCTTCTATCTCTTGATTATGCGTTCTAATCTGACTCTCCCGAGCCTAGATTCTAACCTGACTTTTCCAAGCCTAGATCCTGTCCTTAGACTACCCTCCCGAGTATCTCTATTGGACGAATGAAGCATACATAATACAAGATAATCGCATAGAATGAAAGTCCCCAGTTGTGCTAGCTAAATGCTTCTCAACCCATTCAATAGATTTAGCTACTCATGCGTGATAAACAAAGAGTGAACAGATATAGAAAAGTAAATTCCATTTCTATAAATGAGTTTGAATACAAAAAAACAATGGAAGATAAAGGTAGAAAGCCTGGTAGTAATCCCTTGCTGACCGAGGCTTTTACACTAGAAAACTCTATTCGGTTCAAAATATATTCCTACTTCTGCAGGAGCTGGCCCTCTCTCTAATCTTAAAGCTTTCGGCACTCTCCCAAGCTTACCAGAATAACCTGTCGGCACAACCTCCTTCTTTTGCGTCTGCCTTAAAATAAAAGAAAATCTATGGACAAGGTTAAACTATCTAAGGAAAAATTCTCTAACTCTCCGAACTCCTTTTCTGAAGGCTGCCTTTGGTATTTATAGAGCTTCTGTGGTGAAAGGCAGCGTCTCTCTTATGATTGCACAGATGGGATGGCTTTAATTCTCTGACTGATGCGCCGAATATTTGACACTGAAAAGCTTAGTGTACTTGTTATCGTTAGTGGTTGTCAACTTAATTCGGATTCGACTATCCTCAGCTTTCTGTCCCATCATGATTAATTATGTTTTTCACCCACCACCAAGTTGCGTCGGCTCTATGCTGAAATCCTTCCTGAGCAGATGTTTGCGAGCACAAATCACCGCAAAGCCTTGCGGTAATGCTGCGTTCGTCTGTTGATTTCTTGCGATCGCACCTTTTTCCTTGCGTCAATGCATATTCTGCATAAAAACACAAAAGTTAATTTTTTCTATGTGACGAATGCATGCGACCACAATGTTATAAACTTAAATGCATTTTGGACACAATCTAACATATTTTATCAGTGCAAACCCTCATTGTTTAATAACTTAGCAATGTAATAACGTGCATGCTCGTTATCATGTATCTCAAATTTGTCTATGAATTAAAAGGTAACTCCTATCTAATTTCTTTGAGCAAGAGCCCTATGTTTAATCTCTTGAAGGATTTCTAGTTAATTTAACTGAATTCTTGTGAACTCTCTTGGATGATTTGATTGAATCTTAATGGAATTTTTAGGAACTGATTTGACAAATTAGTTCGAAATTCTTGTTTGCAAAATCGTCATAGCCTATGTACAAATTGATTGATCACAAATTAGGATCGCATGTGTAAAGTTTTGACTTTTTTTTACCAAACTCATGTATGCCCTAATTTAATCATTCCAAATAAACCATGCTATAAGATATGACTTTTCTGGCTTATAGTATGTCTCAACAATTGAACCTTTTCATAATGCAACTAAATTTTAACTTGTATGTCACTAAGAAGGAAGAGCTGAACCCTTTCGTGTTCCCAACCACTTTCCTCAAACCCGGTATCAATCCACTCATCAGAATGTCACGAGATGCGATCCAATATACTCCTAGCTTCTGTATATGATCTATCCATCAATCCTTCTTCTCCAAAGGCATCAGTAATTGCTTGCATTAAGCCATTGTAAAACGTCTCCATCAGAATGCTATCAGGAATCCCGATATGCGGACAATTCTTCATTAATTGTTTGAAACGCACCCAGGCGGTGCTCAAAGTTTCATAACCCTGTTGCTTAAAATTCAACACATCCCTTCGTCTCCTTGCATTGATGGCTAGAGGGAAGAATCTCTTCATGAATCTATCAACCAACTATTCCCATGCTTTAATCTCATTCGGCTCTAATGACTGAGCCCACCTCTTTGCTTCGTCCCGCAGTGTGTACGGGAAAAGATATAATCTAAATCTTTCTTGAGTCACACTAGGCATAGGGAATGCACTGCACATGTCTACAAAATTCGTCAAATGCGCTTGTGGGTCATCTCCTTGTATCCTCCGAATTGACCCATATTCTGAATCATCTGCAGCATAATTGGTCTGATTTCAAAGCTTACATTCTCCTCAACCATTGATCTTGAGATTCCTGGTGAGAAGTTGTAGAAATCCGGTGTCGCATAGTCTCTCATTGGAACGTTGCGGTCAGCAGCAAGAAATATGGAATCTTGCGCTGGCAAATTTCCCCTTTGATTCCCTACGGGAGCCTCGTTATTATTAGCCATGCTTATTCACCACTTGATTCGGCCCTGATGTACTTTTATGCAAATAATACACTTGATCTCTGGGACCACTTAGAATCTCTGGATCACTCCAGCACTCCTAAGTCGTCAGACTGCTCTTCGCATTGAACAGCCAGTATAAAGAGATCTGTCCTGCAAAATACTACAAACACACTCAAACAATAAACCGTTAACAAATCTCCGGCAACGGCACTATAAACTTGACATGGCATAAACTATGATGATGTGTAATGTATGATATAAGTCCATGTCCCCATTACTAGTTCCCCGACAACGGCGCCATAAACTTGACATGCAAATTTTAAGTCTGTATCATCTTAAACAATACAATGATGCAAGCAACGATGAGAGATACAATGTATTCTAATCTTATACCATACAATGCATGGATGCATGATGACTTTATTTTCTTTATGCGATACTACTTCTAGATATGTGTTATAAATGCGAATCTTGTAGTATACATATGCATTATCACAAGTTTCCATCATTAGAACCAAGTATAATTTTGCCGCAAGTTTCTCAGTGTGATCCGAGGTCGAACACAGGGATTGTTTTAGGTTGATTGCGTTATATTTAGATATATGCGACTGGGGGTTTTTCAATTTATAAAAAGATTGTTTGTACAAGTATTTAAAAATGCGATAAAGTAAATTGCGATGAAAGTAAAGTTAAACAATAAAAATGCGGTAAAAGTAAAGTGCGATGAAATAAACCTAAGCTATGATGATACAAGATACAGGTTACATGATACAAGATACCGAGGTTGAGGCTGACTGTGAAGATTATACAAAGATCGTGTTATGCGGTGGCAAGGCTTATGTGTGAAACGAAAAGAGAAAGGATAATTAATATAAACAACGCAAGTTTCTTAATTGCGTTAAAGATATAAGTACGGTTCCATTATTTCCTTGGCATCCACCTCTCGGTGATTGGCCGTGTTTCGCACATCTCTGTGGTGAAACAGGGACGAATGTAATGAATGCAAGGTTGCTTCCATCACTGGAAGTACTTCTTGCTTTAGTTAACGGATTCTTCTAACCTTTTCTCGACAGATCAGAATGGCATCTTCACTTCTGCTCTCACAGGTGAAGATGTCGTCTAGCATACTTTAGCTAAACATCTTTATTTCTTTAGCACAGATTAAGTTACTTGTTTAATTCATATTAATCACCAAGGGATTAAGAAAACATCATGGAGAAAATGATTTATGGAGGAACGGAAATAGACAGAGAAGTGGAAATGGAAATGATCAAGACATTCAATAATACTATTTAGCGTCTGATACATGTTTGGGAATGAAGAGATTAAGAAGATGAAATACAATTGATGAATGAGAGTTAGAAACAAATACAAATAAGCGCCAACGTCTTGGCACAGATCTGGAATGGAGAATCGTTTGTCGGCGTCTATGTAGTGAATGGAAGGATGAGCTTCCCTCTCAGGCTTCCCTCTCAGATCAGCTCTCTCTCAATTGCCTCGTATCAATTATACCCCCGTATCAAGTATATCTTTTCAGTAATTCTTTGAAGGTATTTATAGTCTGAAGGCTTTGACTCTCTGACTTGTGGTCCCCACTTTATTGTTATGGAAAGTCTGAAAATGGTGGAATAAATATTCCTTCTATTATGCAATCAGTCTGTCGAATATGCATAACGGTTAGTGTTACACATGTAACAATCCTCCTCATTTGTGCTGCTTATTTGCATCTTTCGATCATGTGTCCACATGCGGTATTGTTTTTATTACCGCATGAGGTTGAAGTTCAACTCTGGATTGACTGTCGCATTACGTCATCATTGCGTTGATCATCTCTTCAGTATTGATTTGACAGGCGCAATGCGATGGAGATGCATTGTTCAACTTCGCTCTAAGCCTTAGTTGCAAGCGGTGACTTGGTTTCCTGCAAAACAGACTTGAAATATCCTTTTCTACCATCATAATGGTCTTAGTGGGTGTACTTTCAATAATTTATAATTATTGTATTTGTTAGCTAATTTTCATACAATCGACGCATATTTTCGCTCTTTTGGCCGCAATATCTAAATAAGGCAGCATAAATAACTTATATTTCTACAGGTTATCACACCCCTAAATTTAGATATATGCTTGGCCTCAAGCATATCTTCTACTATAGCAATAAAGCTCAATTCCTATCCTACATTTTTGCGTCGATTGGTTGCTCCAAATGTTACACTTATGCACATTACTTGACAACGCAATTTCCTCCTATCCTTGTTTATTCCTAACAAAGCCCTACTTTATTCTTCTATACTACAAATTTCTGCTCAGAAATGCTTTCCTAGTTTTAAAAAGAATGTTTACCTCCTCTTTATCAAAAAAATTTGATGCATCTGTATGCGGTGGTCAAATCTTGCGTCATTTATTAGAGACTGTTGATCATGGTTACACTCTTCGTTTTGGCTTGTTCCCACAGGTGTCATGTGAACATCAAACTACGGTTGTGTGCCAATTTCAACTTTAACTCATGAATTTCAAAGGAGTTGTCTCTTGCATTCTTTTATTTTCTTTTGCATTTTTCTCTTTTCATATTGCATTGTTCTTGGAAACCCACATTCGTTTTGGCTTGCTCCCACGGGTGTCATGCGAACATCCAACTACGAGCAGGTTCCTTTCACAACTAACTCTTATCAGGTTGGGATTATTTTTTAGGTTTTCCCTTGCTCTGACATTGGTGTTTTGTATGAAAATTTATTGAAATTTTTTATTTATTTATTTATTTATTTTAAAGGAAATGAATGCATTTTCTTAATGACCGCATATTCTTGATCTCATTTTCTCAGACCTTCCCCACCCCCAAATTTAGAGATGTGCAAGGTCCTCATTGGGTTGTTTGGACAGAATAGACAAACACTTAGAAAAAACTTTCAAAAAGAAGGTTTGAGCAGAACTTTGAGAAATAAAAGGTAAAGTACTGCTAGGCTACAAATTAACTAAGTGTTAATTAGAATTTACAAAGTATGGGAAATGTTTCTAAGTATAAATATATTATACATCATGGCAGCGCAATGAATAACGCAAAAGTAAAAGATTAAGAAGATTGCAAATATTGACAAAGGATGATAAAGAAAAAGGCATAGGTAAATGGAGAGAATATTTACTCAATTGTATTGAATATTAACAAAGAATACAAATAATTAAAAATTAACGCAATACAAAAATTTCTGCCTATACAAATAATCAAGGAATATCGTTAACTTAGAAAAATAATGAATTGAAATTATCTTTTGAATCTAATTTAGACAGGTGCACGATTAAAAATTACCATCGCGCTTCCCTTAACGCAAATACATTTTTGCTGAGGACGGGCAACAACGCATGCATCCCCGCAACACACCCCTTAACTAAACACATTTCTGGAGGATTGGGCGCACAGTATTGCTACCAGCGCAACACTACCTCAACATAGTGTATTTTGCTAAGGAGGGGCAAAGGACACACGCGCGCGAAACACATCCCTCAATGCAATGCAAATAAGTCTAATGGATGCAAGGTGTCTCTTGTTAACACACAATGCACCCATCATCGCGTTACATACCAGTTTTTTTAATTTTCTTTTTAATTCATCAACAACGCAAGTCAAAAAGACTTTGCGTTGTTTAATGTTTCATCCAATCATTCACAAAAATTAAAGGATAGTACTACTAATGCATACAAATTAAAGGAATTAAACATGACCTGAAAAATTAAATTGAAGAGAATTACAGAAAGCATTAAAGGCTAATTCTAAAAAGCAGTAAATACGTAATTTAGAAAGCAGTAAAAGAAAAACTATAAAGAAAGCAAGTAAACATAGATAGGGATGCTGATTGAAAGAAGTTCTCAGAATTACCACAATCGCTTCCCCCGCAAGCGGTTTAATACCACTTGCCCAAGTCAATGGTATCCATGTGTCGCTTGAAGTCACCTCCGTAGTAAGGCTTAATCGTTCACCATTTACTTTAAATGCGTTGTTCCCATCTAAAGTTGTTAGTTCCACTGTGCCGTGACGAAAGATAGTCTTGATTCGGAATGGACCACACCAGCGAGACTTCAACTTTCTTGGGAATAATCGCAAACGAGCGTTAAATAATAATACTTGTTGACCTTCAGCGAATGTCCGGTCGTTTATGCAATCATCATGCCACTTCTTGGTTTTCTCCTTATAGATCTTGGCATTTTCATAGGTGTCTCTTTGCCATTCGACCAACTGATTCAGTTGCAGCTTCCGGACTTTCCCCGCTCTTGCTAAATCAAATTGTCGCTTCTTGCACGCCCACATCGCCTTATGTTTCAACTCGAGCGGCAGATGACAAGCCTTTCCAATGACCAAGGCATACGGGGACATGCCAATCGGTGTTTTATAGGCAGTCCTGTATGCCCACAGTGCTTCATCAAGCTTGGGTGACCAATCTTTCCTAGAAGTATTGACTACCTTCTTCAAGATAGTTTTCATCTCTCGATTAGAAATCTCTGCCTGCCCATTAGTCTGTGGGTGATAAGTAGTCACAACTCTATGGCTGACGTTAGTCAACAGGTTGGTGATTATGCAGTTGATGAAGTGAGAGCCCTCATCGCTTATCAAGGCCCATGGCGTCCTATATTGAGCAAAAATATTCTTCTTAAGAAACTTCGCCACTGTAGCCGCATCATTCTTGGCACATGCGATGGCCTCAACCCATTTTGATACATAATCAACCGCTATCAGAATATAATGATGACCTTCTAATGGTGGAAATGGGCCATGAAGTCAATTCCCCAAACATCAAATAATTCAACCTCTAAGATTGATGCCAACGGCATTTCATTCCTTTTAGACATATTCCTCGTTCACTGGCATCTGTCGCATTGCACAACGTGGGCATGGGCATCCTTAAACAGTGTTGGCAAGAAATAGCCACACTGCAAGACCTTTGTGGCAGTCCGCTGCCCCCCAAAGTGTCCTCCGTAAAGGGATTCATGACACATCTCTAGAATGTGCTTGGCTTCATTCTCAGACACGCATCGATGTAATATATGATCAGGTCCAAGTCGATATAGGAATGGATCGTCTCAGAAATAAAATTTGACATCATGTCTTAGCTTCTTCTTCTGCTGGTAAGTCTACTCATTTGGTATTTCACTGTAAACGATGAAATTCACAATGTCTACATGTCTACAGACATCAGCAGCTCATCGGGGAATCTTTCTTCAATATATTTTTCTTTCCCTTGAACCTCGTAATTCTCCAATTTTGACAAATGATCAGCGACTTGGTTCTTGGTGCCCTTCCAGTCTTTGATCTCGAGGTCAAACTCTTGCAGGAGCAACACCCACCATATAAGCCTTGGTTTTGCATCCTTCTTTGTCATCAGATATTTGATCGCAGAGTGATCCATATACACTACAAAGTTTGTTCCGATTAAGTACTATCAAAATTTCTCCAGTGCAAATACTACTGCAAGCATTTCCTTCTCTATGGTTGTATAGTTCTCCTGTGCATCATTCAATGTTTTATTTGCCTAATAGATAGGATGCAATACCTTGTCCTTGCACTGACTCAACATTGCACCCACTGCATAACCGCATCAACGCAAATGGTTGCGTCCAATCCAGCACAATCAAAATGGGTGCGGTGATGAGCACATCTTTCAATATGTTGAATGCTTAAATGCACGCATCATCAAAATTATATTCTCGGTCAGCTTCAAGGAGCGCACTTAAGGGCCTTGCGATCTGGGAGAAATTGCGAATAAATCTTCTATAAAACCTAACGTGTCCTAGAAAGCTTCTAAGTGTTTTCACGTTCACTGGTGGGGGTAGCTTGAAAATTGTGTCGATTTTCGCCTAATCAACTTCCAATCTTGCTTTTGAGATTTTATGACCCAGAACAATTCCTTCTTCCACCATAAAGTGGCATTTTTCCCAGTTCAGAAAAAGATTTGTTGCCACACATCTCTTCAAGACCTTTTCCAGGTTAGATAAACAGAAGTCATAATTGTTGCTAAAAACTGAAAAATCATCCACAAATACTTTGACTGACCTCCAAGTAATCCGAAAATATCGCCATCATGCATCGTTGGAAAGTGCCTGGCGCATTGTAGAGTCCAAATGGCATGCGTCGGAATGCAAACGTACCAAATGGGCACGTGAAAGTTATCTTGTCTTGATCCTCGAGAACGATTGCTATTTGGTTGTACCCTGAATAGCCATCAAGAAAACAGAAGAATTCATTTCCCGCAAGTCTGTCTAACATCTAATCAATGAACGGGAGTGGGAAATGGTCCTTTTTAGTGGCCAAATTTAACTTGCGATAATCCATAAAAATTCTCCACCCCATTGTAGTTTTTAAAGGAATTAATTCATTCTTGTCGTTGGTGACGACTATCATCCCCCTTTTCTTTGGAACATACTGCACTGGGCTCACCCAACTGCTATCAGATATCGAGTAGATGACTCCTGCATCCAGCCACTTCACTATTTCCTTTTTCACGACCTCCCTCATGGGGGGATGACAGTCGTTGCCTTTCTATCGATCCTGTTTAAACGCGTTCTGTTTAAATGCCATTTCTATTGATCATGTTTCCAGCCACTCCCGCAAGTCTGTTTAAACGTTGTTGCCTTTCTATCGATCCTGTCTTTCCTTCTTCCAGACGAATCTTGTGCATGCAATACGAGGGACTGATTCCTCGAATGTCTGCCAAGGTCCATCCTAAGGCTTTTACGTTGTTTCTCAAGATCTGTATAAGTGCTTCTTCTTTCTCCTTACTCAGCGAGGCAGAAATGATAATCGGTAATGTGTTGTTACCTCCTAAGTTGGGTGATCCCACCAACCAGGGTTGTAGATGCTGCCAAATGACTGATTATGGACAGAGTATATGGCCTGTTGATTCCACGGGCAGACTTGTGCTGGATGTCCCTCCTTATATTTAACGTAATTCATTGCAGCCACGTGCGTCAATGCATTAACTTGCGCTGATCCTTGAGAGAGATTTCTCCTTTGATTAGCCCTCATCTGAAGGAGAGAGGTCATCGTGGTCATCTGATCGACCAGTGTGCTCATTGTATTAGTTGACACATCGACACTTTCTACTCTTTTGTGTTCCTGACCATTTTCCTCAAACCCGGTATCAATCCACTCATCAGAATGTCGCGAGATGTGATCCAATATACTTCTAGCTTTCGTATATCTATCCATCAATCTTCCTGCTATGGAGGCATCGGAATTTGCTTGCGTTGATTGATCTAAGCCATTGTAAAACGTCTCCATCAGAAAGCTATCGGGAATCCTGATATGCGGACAATTCTTCATTAATTGTTTGAAACGCACCCAGGCGGTGCTCAAAGTTTCATAACCCTATTGCTAAAAATTCAACACATCCCTCCGTCTCCTTGCGTTGATGGCTAGAGGGAAGAATCTGTTCATGAATATTTCAACCTCTGCTCCCATGCTTTAATCTCATTCAGCTCTAACGACTGAGCCCACCTCTTTGCTTCGTCCCGCACTTTGTACGGGAAAAGATATAATCTAAATCTTTCTTGAGTCACACCAGGCATGGGGAATACACTGCACATGTCTACAAAATTCGTCAAATGCATATGTGGGTCTTCTCCTTGTAATCCCCCGAATTGACCCATATTCTGAATCATATGCAGCATAATTGGTCTGATTTCAAAGCTTACATTCTCCTCAACCATTGGTCTTGAGATTCCTGGTGAGAAATTGTAGAAATCCAGTGCCGCATAGTCTCTCATTGGAACGTTGCGGTCAGCAGCAAGAAATATGGAATCTTGCGTTGGCCAATTTTACCTTTGATTCCCTCTGGGAGCCTCATTATTATTAGCCATGCTTCTTCACCACTTGATTCGGCTCTAATGTACTTTTATGCAAATAATACACTTGATCTCTGGGACCACTTAGAATCTCTGGATCACTCCAGCACTCCTAAGTCGTCAGACTGCTCTTCGCGTTGAACAGCCAATACAAAGAGATCTATCCTGCAAAATACCATAAACACACTTAAACAATAAACCGTTAACAAATTCCCTACAACGGTGCCATAAACTTGACACGGCATAAACTATGATGATGTGTAATGTATGGTACAAGTTCATGTCCCTATTACCAGTTCCCTGGCAACGGCGCTATAAACTTGACGTATAAATTTTAAGCCTTTATCCTCATAAACAATACAATGATGCAAGCAAGGATGTAAGATACTATGTATTCTAATCTTATGCCATACAACGCATGGATGAATGATGACTTTATTTTCTTTATGCGATACTACTTCTAGATATGCGTTATAAATGAGAATCTTATTGTATACTATGCGTTGTCACAAGTTTCCTTGCGTTGGAACCAATTATAATTCCACCGCAAGTTTCTCGATGTGATCCGAGGTCGAACACAGGGATTGTTTTAGGTTGATTGTGTTATTTGTGATATATGCGACCGAGGGGTTTTCAATTTATAAAAAGGTTTTTTGTACAAGTATTTAAAATTGCGATGAAAGTAAAGTTAAGCGATAAAAATGCAGTAATAAAGTAAATTGCGGTAAAAGTAAAGTGCGATAAAATAAACCTAAGCTATGATGATACAAGATACAGGTTACATGATACAAGATACCGAGGTTGAGATTGACTGTGAAGATTATACAAGATATAGGTTACATGATACAAGCTATGATAATACAAGATACAGGTTACAGAAGGGATCTAAGTACAGAGCTTCTCGACAGGGATTTGGCAGAATTGCACTAAGACTCACCTCTCGGCCTTGTCTCTTCTCTTCCCGGATTTCCTCCGATCTGCACTCAGTTCAGCTCTCTCTCAGTAGCCTCATATCAATTATACCTCTGTATCAAGTATATCTTTTCAGCGAATTCTTTGAAGGTATTTATAGGCTGAAGGCTTTGACTCTCTGACTTGTGGTCTCCACTTTGTTGTTATGGAAAGTCCGAAAATGGTGGAATAAATATTCCTTCTGTTATGCAATTAGTCCGTCGAATATGCACAATGGTTAGTTGTACACGTGTCACAATCCTTCACGTTAGCGTTGCTCATTTGCATCTTTCGATCGTGTGTCCACATGCGGTGTTTTTTTTATTACCGCATGCGGTTGAAGTTCAACTCTGGATCAACTGTCACATTGTGCCATCATTGCGTTGATTGTCTCTTCAGTATTGATTTGACAGGCGTAATGTGACGGATATGCGTTATTCGGCTTCTCTCTGAGTCTTAGTCGCAAACGGTGACTTGGTTTCCTGCAAAACAGACTTGAAATATCCTTTTCTACCATCTTAATAGTCTTTGTGGGTGTATTTGCAATAATTTATAATTATTGTATTTCTTAGCTAATTTTCATACAATCGACGCATATTTTCTCTCTTTTGGCCGCATTATCTAAATAAGGCAGCATAAATAACTTGTATTTCTACAAGTTACCAGATTCTCTAATAACTTAAGAGGTTGGCAGATCCAGTGTAATTAATTGGTGCTTAATGAAAGAAATTAAATAGGATTCTCTCTCTTACTCTAGAAATTAGAGAGACTCTTATTCTAGATTACATTTACCCTTTTATTTCAATTTCATGCATTTTATCTCTTTCACACCAAAACCCCCCATTTACCGCTTTAGTTAGAAAATTAACTTAACGAAATAAATTGCGCCTCCTTGTTGATTGACTCGGACTTACCACCGTTGCTACGTCTTTGTAGTGATTGGACTAGTTCGGTATTTACAAATTTTCTTTTGATCTTTAGGGTTGGATTAAACAATGCCCGAAAATCCTATTGTCAAAATGGAGTCGTTGTCAGGGTAGACATTGAAGTTTCGTTAGTTAAATTTCTAGTTAGAGTATTCTTTTGCTTTTGATTTGTTTTCCTTTTTTGTGTCAATGTTTTAGGCATGGACAGACATCATCAATAAGGATGGGGACAATCGAGTGGGGCATCTTAGTTTAGTGACGAGGTTCGTGACCTTCGAGGTCAACTTGCTGAGTTAACTTCTTTGGTTAGTCAATTGGTTGCAAGTAACCCACAGCAGGTGCAAGCATGTAGGATTGATCACCCTGAGCAAGCATGCTCAAGTTTGCAGTGGAACCCTATGCCACAAGATTACTCCATGGGAGGGTATCCTAGTTATATGGATGATAATTTTCATCGGCCTATATGGGAGGAGCCCTATGGCTACGGAAACCTAGGATGGGACCAGTGCTACTATGATCCACACCCTGCCACATCCGACATGTTGATGCATGCTCACACCGCCAACTCAAGTATGTCACTAGAATATGTGATTAGACAACTTGCTATTAAATATCTTGTTTTTTAGCAGGAGATCCGCGACCTCCAGGAGAGCTTTAGTTTTCAAACTGAAGTTTGAACTGATCTTTAGAGCTTGAGAGACTCAGTCACTCAATCTTCTGATTCAGTTGAGAGAGGATGTGTATCCCTACTGCTCACATCTTCTGACAATACCGAGGCATGCAACGATGAGGTAACCTATGTCGACATCGAGGATGAGTTGGAAGATAGCATGCCATGTCTAAAGCCAATTTGTGAGAACTATGAAGAATCTAAGTCTAAACTAGTTGATTTCTAGGTGATGGAGTTAGAGGTTGAAAAACCTTGCCCTGTTCTAGCCTTTGGTATATCGTATATTTTTTAGCTTTGTTCTTCTTGTTCTCAAGAGTCTGTTGAGTCTTTTCTATATTTTGACTCTTTTGGGTCACTTGAGTCTTTTGATTCTTTCTTTTTACCTTTTCTCTTTTTTTTTTTTTTTACTAATACGAAAAAAACATAATTCGACTTGTCTAGTTCTCTTCAAAAGATGAAGAGCTTTATGGCCTTACTAGGCTATATCAATTCATCCTAGAAAGAACTAGAGAAATATGAGAATTTCTTTGTACCTTGACAGGGGACAGGTCATGTTAAGCAATCGACGTTAAAAATTTTCCCTTCTTGAATGGAGCCAGGTGATAAAAATTATTCCTTTCTTTATTTGTTTTCTAGATTACTTTCTTTTTGTTTTTGTTTTGTAGGGACAACCTAGAGGAGAGGAGCATCTTTTTTAGAGATGAGCCCGACCACCACCATTCTGTGTGTGACATCATTTTCGGAGGAGGTTTTCTGTTCCCTTGTTTTATTCTTTTTTAGCTTTACTTGAAATACATTGGGGATAATGTATTATTTTAAGTTGGGGGTAGAATGCATGATGGGTAGTTTTTTATATTAACTTGGGATCCTTGAGCGTTGTGCTCGGACTATGCTTTATGTGTTGTGATTGCCTTGTTAGCTTGTTTGCCCTGTTGTTATCATGATAGTTTATGATGCATTCTACCTGTAATAAAATTTGCATAAAGAGCGTTAAGAAAGCATGATCAAGATTTTAGCCCAATTTTAAAAAAATTTCTTATCTCCCATGCATCTTTATGTCATTGTTTTGAGAAATTAAAGTCTTGTGTGCTTAGAATTGGGTTATCTGGTTTATACTTAGGTTGTCACCCCGAAAGGTCCACCTTTGACTTAGGAGTAACCATACTTGTAAAAACTAGACATGGTGGATAAAATAAGACCTACTGTGAATAACGAAAAATAAAGAAAAAAAGAAAGTCAGTTGAAAAAAATGCATAAAAATGAGGCATATACTAGTGTGCCTGGAAAAAAAAATAGTGTGTGTGTGCATAGATAGAGGTGAAAAGAGCTACCTCCGCCGTGTCTAGTTAGAGCCCACGAGAAAAGAGTGATTGGTTCCCGATAGTTGGGTGTGAAAGCTAGCCCTCTAGGTAAAATAGATGCCCTTTTATGTTTTGCATGTGTGTTTAGGCACCCTTGTCTTAGTGTTGCTCTCCTTTGTAAGTTTGGTATGTCCAAGGTTGATAATCGAACTAGAGTAGGGGAAAACAGGATGAGGACATTTTAAAACTTTTTCAGGCCGTGCAAGCTTAACTAGCAAAACTCTAGGCTTGCTCATGCATGAATAAATATGAATAGATTAAGAACCATTTTTAAACTTGTGCTTTATTGATTGATCATAATTGAATTTTGTTCTCAATTACAAATTTCATCCCAACTAACTGTTGAGAATGGATAACAACTTTGAAAATTAAGCTAACGTATCTTTAATTTTATATTCTATTTGATTGTGTGCTTCTATCTTACTCGAGACGAGCAAGAATTAAGTTGGGGTTGTTTGATAGCTCTCAAAAAGAGTTATTATTCCTAGCTTATTTGAGTTCGTTGAATTTTATGTGCTTTATTGTCTTATTTTGTAGGTTTCGAGCAACCAAGAGGTAAAATTGGCAATTTGGTGAAGAACGGGGTTAATTTGAAGCAATTTGAAGGTGATTTTGATGGAACACAAGACATACACAGCGGAATTAGGACCTAATTACACTCTAATTACTTTTAAATTAAAGGAAATAAGCATGCATCATGAAGGAAAAAACAGTGAATTAAAATTGTAGAGATGCTACCTTTGAAGCTCCCGAAAGTCGCTTCTCCTCATTGAATCTCGATCTGAACTCTTTTGGACCACCACTAGAGTTGACCTACTATCCTCTGGACTCAGAACCGAGTTATGGGACCCGGTGGATGGAGAGAACCGAGAGAGAGAAAAGAGATGAAAATAAGGAATGGAATTTTGAGTAGGTTTGGGTGTTTCCTTTGTTTTTCACAAAGTTGTAATTTTCCAACCCAAATATCAAAAAACTAATTTTCAAAATGGCAAAAGTCTTTTAACTAAAGTGAAAAGCCCAATTTATAGAAAAAAGGCATGCAACAATTGCATGAAAAAACTTCACAAAAACCCAACACCTAGAATCCACTCACTTAGTGGGCTTAATGTCTCCACTATAAGCAACACCTAGCCTACTATTTTGTTAGTGGAATTATCCAACAAAAGTTTGGATTTTCCCACTAACTATAGTCAAAAGGCAAAATAGTAATTTGGTCAAAGTCAAACTTTGAACAAAAAGTCACCATTTTGACTTTTATGATTTTATCCGTGTTGACTAATTTTGCACTCCCGAGCATGAATCCGCATTCATTTTTTCGAAATTCAAATCACATTTAAATATAAGGTCGGTCGAAGTTTGACTTTTCAAAGTCAAAAAACAACTCTGATTTTTTACAAACTTTGACCATTTCCATTTTTCTGAGCTTCCGAAATATGAACTATTCATATTCTTGATTTTAAATCACATTTAAAAATATTAAAGTTGTATTTTAACTGAAAAACCCGACCACTATATCACATATACTTGTCGGTTTCTCTCTCTCTACCTAATTCGAAACAATTCAATTATTCTATCATATTGTTCTAAGTTTAATACCATAATGAGCTAGTAGGAGACCTAATGGACCTATAGATCATGGGCTCCAAGGATCCGAGATTAGATAGCTAAACTATTTAGACGGAGTCTAAATCTACATTCGTTAACTACGGGTCATTCCACTAAAGTCCCGTAGTTGCACTTCCCTCACTATAGATATATTTGTGTCCATTTGATATAACCATGATTAGTAAATTAATCCTTCACAGGTTGTTCGTAATCTCGGTTGGGTCATAAAAATCGTTTTACCCCCAAGACTACATCTTGTTTCTTAAGTTCACATGATCCTCTAATGAACAATTGGTTTAAGGTCCAACTATATAAACCGAAACCCTCTCGGGCCAAGGAGAGGGTGGGACCCCTTGTTCAAGACCTGGATTCAGTATAAAGGACAACTATCTACTATCCCTATAACGGGTAGGAGTGAATTCCGTCTTGCACCTATTGTTCCAGCTATCCACCCGATCTTACCCCTGAAATGGGAGGCTTATTGGGCCAGCGATATTGAGCTGCCCTCACCTATGCAGATTAAGGATAATTCTGAGTGAACAGGAGTTCATAGTTAGACTCAGGATTAAGATTAAGTTACCTAGGTCATCAATTAACGAAATAGTCAGTTTTATACATAAAACGGTATTTAGAACGTAAAAAGTGACTATTTCATGGTTCAGTCTTATGTAAACTCTTTACATAGGATGCCCCCACTCACATATCTCTATATGAACGATTCAGAATCACATCGTTTGTACTAACTACAAAGTGGGCCGCATCCATATTGTCCCCAGAATAAGGCGCCCAACCTTATTCATATACTATAGACCATTTTGGCTATATATTTGAACTTGATCCACCTTTATGTCACTACATAAAATTCAAACTACATTAAATAGCCTCAGGACCTTAGTTTATTGGATTCAAGATTACAATTTCAATAACAAATTTATCAAAAAACAAAACAGAATATATTTATTAATTTACAAACTACGAGTTTTAGGACATAAAATCCAACAGATTTGAGCATCAAGGCTTCAAATGAGTCAAAAAGACATAAATGCCCTTGCTTTAGCGTCGTAATGCTCACCTTATACGAAGGCTCGACACTCGCCTAATGTTGAAAAGCAGTAGCCTGATGTGCACGGGAGCGTTGCAATGCTACTCTAGAGTTGCAACTCTCTAAGTTGGCAACAACACTTGTGTTGCAACATTTCCCTTATGCTAGTGGCTTTATTTGCCGAGCGTTGCAATATTGTTACTAACAGCATTGCAACGCCGCGATGAATTCTATAAATACCTCCTATTATCTTTAGGTCAAAACATGCTAACTTTTGGGGGGCTTAACTGATGGAGGCCGAATTTAGTATCCTTGGGTTAGTTTTTCTTTTTTTTTTTTTTTTTGGGTTGTAATCAGTGGATCGGATGTGTATCTCAGATTTATCTATGAATTAAGAGGTAACTCCTATGTAATTTCTTTGAGCAAGAGCCTTATGTTTAATCTCTTGAAGGATTTCTAGTTGAATTTTTGTGAACTCTTTTGGATGATTTGATGAATCTTAATGGAATTTTTAGGAATTGATCTGAAAAATTAGTTTATCGAAATTCTTATTTGCAAAATCGTCATAGCCTATGTACAAATTGATTGATTTAGTTGTGCAAATTAGGATCGCATGTGTAAAGTCTAGACTTTTTTGACCAAACTCATGTATGCGCTGATTTAATCTTTCCAAGTAAATCATGCTATAAGATATGATTTTTTCGGCCTGTAGTATATCTTAACAATTGAACCCTTTCGTAATGCAATTCAATTTTAACTTGTATGTCGCTAAGAAGGAAGAGTTGTAAATTGAATTAAGGCTGAATTGGTTTAATATCGAATTTAGCTATTTGGGCTATTAGATTCTCTAATAGGTTGAGGGGTTGACAGATTCAGTGTAATTTATTGGTGCCTAATGAAAGAAATTGCATAAGATTCTCTCTCTTGCTCTTGAAATTAGATGGACTCCTATTCTAGATTACATTTACCCTTTTATTTTAGTTTCATGCATTTTATCTCTTCCTTACCAAAACCCTCCATTTATCGCTATAGTTGAAAATTAACTGAATGAAACAAATCGCGCTTCCCTGCAGATCGACTTAGACTTACCACCATTGATACGTCTTTGTAGTGATAGGACTAGTTCGGTATTTACAAATTTTCTTTTGATCTTTAGGGTTTGGGATTAAACGACGCCCAAAAATCCTATTGTCACTCGTATTGACAACCATAGCTTCATTCTTTGATACCTTCTTGATGCTCTTCACTTCTTTCTTTTCTTTCTTAACTTCTAGGACTAGTAAATCGTTGTTTCCTCTATTGGCAATGCTTAGTTTCATATCATGAGTGCGGGTTGCCAATTCCTCAAAGGTGCGGGATTTTATCCCTTGTAGGATATACAAAAGTCCCTAGTACATTCCTTTAGTTCACATTTTCACCACTAACAACTCAGTTAATCTATCTTTACAATCAAGGCTTAATGCTCTCCAGTGATTGATGTAGTCAATGATCGACTCACCTTTTCGTGTTTAGTGGCAGTGAGCTCTATCATGCTGACAATATGCCTCCTGCTATAAAAGTAGTTAAAGAATTCTCTTTCAAGTTGCTCCTAACTATCAATAGTTTCCAGTTCAAGATCGGTGTACCAGTCGAAGGCATTTCCCTTAGAGCTCGAAGGAATTGTTTAACCATTAAATCTCCTCATGTACCAGCATTCTCACATATTTCAATGAAATGAGCAATGTGTTGTTTTGGGTTGCCCTTCCTATCAAACTGCTGGGGATGGCTGGTATCCACTTGGCATTCTTAGATTGTTGATCCTCTTTGTATATGGCTTAGAATATAAGAGGAAAGACTTAGTAGGTCCACTGTATTGAGCCTTGATGGAGTTAGCAATCATCTCCTACAATTGCTGAACACAAACAAATTGACATCGAATTTTGTGGTTGACCTTCTTGCAGAACAGTCTTCCCCTTGTCATCATTCCTGACGACAATTGTATGACTTGATTTAGTAGCATCATGACTCTTGATGTGATTCTTGAGCGGATGCAATTTCATAATCCTTTTCTTCTCTAATTCTTCAATCTCCAAGGAGTTGCTTTGAACTTCGATCTTCTGGAATTCAAGGAGTTTTTAATCTTCCAAGTCTTCAATCTTTAAAATGTTGTAAACTTGAGATCGATTTGAGCTTCAGTCTTCTGGAATTCAAAGAAGTCTTAACTTCCAAGTATTTAATCTTCAAAAGGTGACAATCTCGAGATCGATCAAAACTTTCAAGTCTTGAGAGCTTTAGAGCCTTAATCTTAATCTCCATAGCTTTAACCAACCCACCCCAAAAGAAAGGGAAATACCTTTATTTATAGAGGATTTACATGGGTTTTAGGTGGGCTTGGGCCAATTTACCTTTGGGCATTTGGGCTTGGGCCCAATTACTTTCTGGGTTTGGGCCAAAATTGGGCTTACGTCCAAGCTCTTTTCTTTAGCACAAATTTTCCACTGTGGGTTTGAATTAGGTTGAATTTTGGACCTGGGCGATTTTAAATACTCGGTCCAATCCAATTCAGGATTTAAACCCAATCAAACCTCCAGTCAGATTTATCGATCGCAATTTAGGTCTCATCACTATTGAAGTTGATAAGCCCGTTATTGTGATCAAATGGCCGAATGGAAGATACGTGGCATTTTGTAATTGGATGAAATTTCTTCTACAACAAAGGCAAATTTTGAAAACTAAAAAAGTAGTTTTTGAAATTTTATTTTTATTTTCGTATTTTGACTAATAATTCAAATGTTTCTTTCAAATACTAAAAAAATGCTTATTTCAGGAAAGTGAAAATTATGGTAAGAAAATTAAAATAGAACAAACCGAAATTTAAAATACATAAAACTAAAAACAAAATTGTCACCTAACAGGACCTCAAGGATTAAATTTATGATTTTGAAATTTCAGTGATTAAGTATGTACTAAGTTCAAATGTATGAACTAAATTTATAATTTAACTTTTTTATAAATAGCAAAACTAAGGAGTTTTACTTTTATTTTAATATTTCAATTTTATCCAATTATACCTTAATTAACATTGAAATTTTAAAGATGTGATTTAGGACATTAGAATGACTTCTTACAAATTTAAAAATAGATTTTTGAATGCTAAAAAAAAATAAAGCAAAAGTTATTCCAAACAGACTGTTAATCATATCTGTTCAGTTTATTCCAGAGTAGTCTCATAATCTTCAAAATTTCTATTTTGATTATGTTTACAAACTTTAATAATAAAAATCTTCCTTCTTCCAATTGTTTAATTTGACTTTCAACTAATTAGCATATAGGGATGAAATGACATCAAATATTATATAGGCATCTACTAGGATTATAACTATTATGTATTATATAGTAGTAAACAGTTATTTTTTGAATAAAGATAAAAAAAAAATATATTCGAAAATTTTAGATCTCCGTTGATAACTATTTGATTTTTTGTTTTTGTTTTTAAAAATTAAGCCTATAAACACTACTTTCACCTACAAGTTTCTTTCTTTGTAATCTAATTTACCAATGATTTAAAAAACAAAATCAAATTTTGAAAACTAAAAAATAGCTTTAAAAAATTTGCTTTCGTTTTTAAGATTTGACTAAGAATTCAACCATTGTACTTACAAAAGATACACATCATTGAAAGAAGTTGGGACGAAATAGACTTAATTTAAAAAAAAAAAAACTAAAAACAAAAAAATGAAATAATTACTCGTATTTGAAGTTTGATGACTAAAATAACATATTTAAAAATATAGAATGAGACCTTTTTTTTATACAATACAAAATGAGATTTGACCAAATTGGATTTACTTTTGGGAAGGTCGAAAACATTTTTTTTGTTGAATCTTAACAGTTTTATGACAGGTTTGAAAGTGATTTTGTAAATATCAAAAGCAAAATCACTTCTATTTCATTCTATATCAATCAGGATTTAAATATTTCAATATTCTTATAACAATTGTCTTTCCAATGCTCTTACCAAATAATTTAGATTAAAGAAAATTGCTTACAATTTAAATCATGTCATTTCTTTTCAAAAAATTAACTTATAATAAAATAAATGTTAAATCTTAACATAAAAATAATTTAAATCATATAATTTTCTATCCTCTTGTCATATAATTATAAGAAATAACAAAATATAATTTTGAAATTAAACAATAAAACTTGGAAAATTAACTTATAAAAATTCATATATTAAATATCAACACATAAATAATTAAAATAATATGTCTAGAGTCACTAACACCCTAGATCAATTTTTTCTCTGTAACGTTTACTTCCTAAAAAAAAATAATAATAAATAAATAATCCGGTCATTATAACTAAGTCACCAAATGGTACTAACTTTCTTATGCTTAAAATTGAAATTTAAAGAGTTGATTTTTCTAAAAGCACGATCACCTTCTATTATTTTAAAAATTATATAACAATCCATTTGGAAGCGCTTTAGTCCTTAGTATTAACCATTTTTTAGAAGAAAATATGGTTTATTATGCTTCAATAGGTCAAAATATCTTTAATATTTTACAGATAACTAAATTAGCCAAGAACAGAAGGAATTCATCCACAATTATGTAATACTCTTAATACTCTAATCTCTTTTCTATAGGATGCATCTTGTGGGAAGGATATTATTGAGAGCTTTCCAAATAAAATATTTGATCTTACTAGAAATATTAAGAACCCAATGACCTTTCCATATTGATTTCATACGATACTGCTGGAATCTTCCAGAGGAATTTCGGAGTTCATAAACATTTTATATCCATTTTTTACTAAGTATATGTATTTTTAATCAAAATGCTATATTAAGCTAATTATTAAAAATCATTTAGACCATGTAGATAATCATTTTGTTTTTTAAGATTAAATCTATACATACTAATTTTATCTTCAAATTTCTTCATTTGTTATCTACTTTTCACCAATAGTTTAAAAACTAAGTGAGCTTTTGAAAACTAAAAAATGTAGCTTTCAATATATTTTTTTTTTATTTGACTAAGAATTCAACTATTGTACTTAACAATAATGTAAATCATTGTAAGAAACATAGATGAAATAAATTTAATTTTGATTAAAAATTAAAAACTAAATTATTACTAAACGGAGTCTTAATAGTTGGTATTAATCATTTAATTAATTATGTTTTAAAACCATTTAATTAATTAATTTAAAAAAATAGTGCGAAAGGAGCAAGCGGCAATGCCACATTAAATAATAAATGGTACGTAAAGTAGCTAGCCGGCTTGAAACGGTGTCGTTTCCAAAGCCTCGTTAGGGGGCGCACCACAAGACCGCGCCATACATTCCTTTTGACTTTTTCATAATTTATATTACATTAGATTGATTAAATTCACAACTGTTTATTAAAAATGATAATTGGGTTTCTTAAAAAAAAAAAAAAAAAAAAAAAAACTATATTACTAAAAATATCGTCATTCAACTTTTAAGGATATATATACAAATAATGTAGAAATTAAATTATAAAACTTTTAAAATATTTATAAAGAAAAATAAATAGTACACTGAGTATTTAAAGAACAAATTTCACTATAGATATTTATAACTTTCCAATATTTTCTTATCATTACATCTCTATTTATGTTTATCTCTTATGATTATGAAAAATAAAATAAAAGAAGGAAAACATTTTCTTTTTGGTGTTCGTCAATTTAAAACCAATTAGAACATATTCATTTTAAATCATTTCCTTTGTAGAGTTTAAATTTGAAAAATATAAACATCTTATTTCCTTTACTTGGTGTTTGTCAATTTAAAACCGATCAAAAGATATATTGCTTTCCTTACCAAAAATGAATTGTTATTATTATATGAGAAGTACTTAAAAGTTAGAGCTATTTTTAAATAAAAGAAATTGAGTCAATTTATTTATAAATATAGTAAAATGTTACTATTTATCAATGATAGGTCACAATAGATTGAAGTATATCACTTAATAATAAAAATTTATTGTGGTCTATCATTGATAGACAATTATATTTTGTTATACTTGAAAATATTTTATTCAGTTTTACTATTTAAGACCATCACTCTAAAAGTAATTGAGTTTGGACTTCTAAAAAAAAAAAAAATAAATAAATAAATAAATAATGTGTGTTTTGGACATAAATGACAAATTTGTCAAATTCAAACATTCTCTCTATATAGTTATCCGATAAAATTAAATCCGATTTGAAAATATACAGTTTTCCTTAATGAATTGTTATTTTTTCTTATTGTAGACTGTTATTGAAAGCTTAAAATGTAATTGAGCTTGAGGCTATTTGTCTATCTTTCTTTCTTTCTTTTTTTAAAGGGCCAGTTTAGACAGATACTAAATTAGGTTATTTTTCCAAAAGGAAGAAATAAATCAAGTTGAAGGTAGGGATGATCATCAGCCGATTGGAGTCGGTTTTCCAACCAGACTGACGTCGAACCGACCAGAATCAGTTTGGAACATGATCAAACCGGTCCAGCCGGCGACTGAGCAGAAACATGACCAGTCGACCGGTAGGTTGGTCGGTCGATTTGGTCTGGTTTTGCATTTTCCTTTTCCTTTTTTTCTTTTAAAGAAATTATATTTATTTATTGAAATGGGATGGAATTATGAAATTATATTTATTTATTAAAATTCTTAGAAAAATTGTTATTAGGTAAAAGTTATATTTAGTTATAAATCATTATCGTTATAAATAGCAATTTTTTAATACAGATCAAAAATAAACTATTTATTAAGTTCCTTATTAATCATGTTTAGTTTTCCCCCTTATTTTGTGATTGTGATTTAGAATTCAATATACTATTTCACATTTTAATACTTATGAAATAAAAGTATTAAAAATAAGATATTGATATGATTTGATTTAACAACCCTTAATATTTAACAGTTAACATGTCCATTGTTTGGGATTGCTTAAAGAACCCCTAATACATATTACATATATATTTGAAAACAAAACTAATATGAGAGTCGAGAGTATACGTCACAAATAGAAATGTCACATGACACATAGTCACATACAATCAAATTAGAAATTGCAACATAAAGTCAATTGTCAAATACAACCCAATTACAATAAAATCAAATGATAAATGTTTAATCAATAATTAACAAATTTGCAAAATCTGGAAGGTCTTGAATGTCTTTTTCATTGTCCATAACCACTCTGAATCCTATATAATTAAGATTAAGAAGAGAAAGACAACCTCATTAAGTTTTTAAACTAACAAGTTACAACTACAAAATACAAATGAATAAAGTTTAAAGTTAAACAATTGAATAAATACCTTCCTCAAATAATGAAGCTCCTTCCATGTCATGCTGAACTTCAAGATCTATTGGAACAGAATTTAGCCAATTTTGAGTACAAATAAGAGCCTCCACGGTTTTTGGAGCCAATGAATAACGTGATGAATCAACAACACGTCCTCTTGTACTAAAAGTCGACTCAGACGCTACAGTAGATACTGGAATTGCCAAAATATTTCTAGCCATACGACTAAGAACCTCAAACTTCCTCTTCCACCATTGAAGTATGTCAAAATCACTTTCATTCTTAACATTGGCTTCCAACAAATAAATATCAATCTCTGACCTCTGTTCGAAAGGTGTAGTCTCATCGCTTTCAAAATCAATATCAATTGTATCAAAGACAAAGTCTTCACCCACATTTTCAGTAGGATCACAATCAATCATGGTCTCCGAGGCTGAGACAATTGTTGTATTAGTAGTAGTACTCCCACTCCCACTCCCATTTCCACTCTGAGTATGACCAGTACTGTACTCATGAAAGAGACGTCCACAACATTGTTCTACTACATTTCACATGGATTTGGCAACCTTTGACCCGAAAAAAATTTTAAGGCAAAAAAGATACAAACCTTCGCTTTTTTCGAGGATCTAGCACAATAGCAACATACAACAATAGATCATTTTTTTCATTTATATTTGTCCCGATGTACAACAATTCGTAGTGAGAGAAACTCTATACTTCTTGTTAACAAACATGTTTTCATACGCTTTTTCTCATTAACATACAACTTAAGCACATCTCTAACCATAGTAAATGAGACGAAACAACGAATATAGGTTGACTTACACATGTTAATCTATCGAAAATTTTCTTAAATCCTTTACCCTCCACAAACTTGAATGGCAATTCGTCAACAATTACCATTTCAACCAACGCTTCCCGATAACTCTCTAAACTATACGACTCACATACAAGTTGTGACGTATTATCCTCAACATTGTCTTTGTCTTTAGTTTTGAAAGCTAATGTCATTTGGGTTGGATCTCTCTTTTTTTGGTAAGGGTATTTTTTATAATTTTTCAAATGATTCTTCATAGTCCCAGTACCATTACTTTTAGAATGACATGCATAGACAACTCCACAGTACTTACATTGAGCATGAGGGTCTTTAAGATCACCTTTTTGTCTCTCAAAATGATCCCAAACCATGGATTTTTTTTCACAGCCTTCCTTCTTTTTTATGGATTTGGAACATCTGATGTCTCGTTTGCTAAATCAACATCAATGATATTTGTATTGGCATCCGTTTCTGCATCTCATTAATTTTTTGAAGCATCAGTTGCAGTTCCATCAAACTCCATATCCGTTGAATCCATGTAGCTGAACCACACCATGTCAGACGTCAGTATCACACAATTCACAAAAACTTAAAGTATTTCAGCTTTACATAAACTCAAGTCTCAAAGTATTTACAAAAACTCAGATACTCAAAGTATTTATACCGCCTTCACATACTTTGATAACTCAAAATTAATCTTAGCAAGATTGTTAAATTCATGCACACTAAGAATGGCTTGGACAATTGTTTTAAAAAACTAATTTCCATTTTTGTTTTCAAACTAATTTCATTTTTGTGGCCACTGTGTACAATCTACAATACATTACAATCAGTCAATCACTACTCACACATCCATAAATCAAACTAATTTCCATTTTTGTGGTCATTATATACAATCTACAATATATTACAATCAGTCAATCACTACCCACACATCCATAAATCAAACTAATTTCCATTTTTGTAGCCACTGTGTACAATCTACAATATATTGAAACGGCTGGTATGGAAAATATCAACATGAAGATACGGACCTGCAGAAGAAAGAAGAAGAAAGTGGAAGATATCAAGATGAAGATCGGCGACCGCTATAAAAAAGAAGAAATGTCGACTGGAACAAAGAAGAAAGAAGAAGAAGAAGATGTAATAGAAGAAAGATGGCTGGAACGAAGAAGAAAGAAGAAGAACGGCGTTGGCTGGACTAGAAGTCTAGAACGAAGAAGACGTGTCGACTACCGGGTCGAACGAAGAAAATGTTGTCAAAGACCCTACGGCAAAGTCGAACAAAGAAGAATGAAGATGTTTACCCTAATTTTTTAAAATAACATTATATATATATATATATATTTAAAAATAATAATAAATCAGTCAGGTCGGGCCACACCCCGACCGCCGCTAGAATTGGTTCGAAAAATCGAAAACCGACCTTGACCGCTTTGAGTATATTTTCGAATGCCCGATTCCATTTCGGTAGATTTGAATCGGTCGTGTCAGTTTTTCGATCTAACATGCTCACCCCTAGTTGAAGATAAGCAAGTCATGATCCACCAAGCACGCAAAACTCTAATGTGTGGGGAGGCGTATGTAAACCCCAACACACTTGTATTTATTTGTTTTATCTTTTTTTGACTATTTTTTTTTTTAAGAAACATACATAAATTGGAATTCTAATATTCCATTCAAGTTTACTAATGAATAATTTTAAGATCCACAATTATTTTGGTCAAATAATTTTTGAAAACGCATTTATTTGAGTAGTGTGGTCATATTTATGCCTTAATTTATGTATTATGCAAATATTTAGGCTATAGATTAGAAAATTTGTTATAATCATTTTATATAAATTCTGTATATAAATCTCAAATCAATATACAAAATATTTAATCTAATATCACGCCCATGGTACCAAAGTTCTAGTATTTTTTTTTATTGCCTTTTTCAACCCTTGCCATCTCTTTGTCTCTACCGACGGCTGCTGTTGGCGGAGATGGACTAGATTTTTTCTAACCATCTTGTTTGATTCGAGAATTGATGTCGTTGATTCAACTCTAAACCAAAACAAAAGAAAAATTTGTATATATCCGAACTACTCGTATTACTACTAAAGCTTAGCAACAGTGATTAGTGTGGGGTCGAACCACAGAGAAGCATTGAATTAATTTCTTTTAAATTAAAATTGACTTTGAAAAAACAGTAAAAATAGGGTTTTGATTTTTGGTTGAAATTTGAATAAAATGCAAGAAAGATAAATTGCTAGGGATAAATTAAACGATAATTAGTTCATCTAGTTCTCAGATCAAGTAACAATTCAATGTAATTTAAATCATTTCCACCAAAGGATCATGTCTTCAAATTATACATACGTAGCTACCCAATTGATGTGAATTAACTAATCTCTACAAAGGCCGACAATCAATTAATTCGAAAACAATCAAGCGTCCTTGTTCGCACGAGGTTTCAAGAGAAATTTATTTCGTGGAACTTAAACTTTGTATTTGTATTAATTTTTTGGAAAGTGAGTACAATCTCTAATACACAATATTTTGATGCTTTCAAAATAAACTATAAACTTTAAGTTAGTTGATCTTCTTGAACGATCGGCCTTTGGGCTTGTTGATCTTCTTGGGTGATCGGCCTTTGGGCTTGTTAATCTTCTTAGGTGATCGACCTTTGGGCTTATTGATCTTCTTGGATGATCGGCCTTTGGGCTTGATGATCTTCTTGGATGATCGACCTTTAGGCTTGTTGATCTTCTTGGAGGATCGGTCTTTGAACTTGTTGATTTTCTTGGATGATCGGCCCTTGGGCTTGTTGTTCTTCTTGAAGGATTAGTGTTCGCACAAGGCTTCCGGAGAAACTTGTTTCCTGGAGTTGAACTTGAGTTGGTGTTGATATTGAGGTTGATTTGATGTGATGTGGTTCGATCTCTAGTACTTGATCCTCTGATTCTCTCTCGGTTGGGGGGATGCACTTGACTTGAAGAAGGAAAGCACCGACGTTCTTGCAGAAATCTTGGAAGAGTGTTTGTATCTTCAAGGGTCTTCTGTCTTTTAGGAATGCAGCTTCAGGAGTCTTAAGAGTCTTCTACTTGTTGATGAATTCTCTCTAGGCTCTCTGAATATAGAATTACTTGTATCTTCAAAAGGACTTCAGTCTTCAAGCATGGTCAGAATGCTTGTATCTTCAAAGAACTTCAGTCTTCAGGATGCTTGCATCTTCAAAGGACTTCAGTCTTCAGAATGCTTGTATCTTCGAAGGATTTCATTTTTCAGGTGTGGTAAGCTTCAGGAGTCAAGGAGTCTTGTAATTGTAAAGAATTATCTATAAGCTCTCTAGTGTATAGAATTGTTGATCCCCACAAATGAGGAGAACTCCTCTATTTATAAAGTTTTCTGCTGGAATTCATGGGCTTGGGCTTGGTCGATCCATGGGCCTGGGCTTGGTCGATCCATGGGCTTGACTAATTAGATTTAGGCCTTATTTGACATTTTGGTCAAATTAAGCTTATTTACGGGCTAAATTGGACCTTTAGCCCAAATAATAATATCAAATTGGATCGAAGTAATTTTATTCAATCCAACGGTTACGAAGGAAACATGTGGCATCATCGGACTTCACCAATTTATGTCTTCAACTTCAATTTGGGACAAATGTCAACTTCTAATTAGTCTCGAATTCAATTATTTGGAATTTCGTCCTTAATTTAGTAAATGACGTGGCAATTTGCAATCGGTCCAAAATTTCTCATTCAACAGTCGTAATTCATAATTAAGACTGGATAGACCGTGCCCTAACTAACCTACATGCTTCTAGATTCAATTGGGTGCTTAGCGGCCATAAAGAACTAGAAACACATGCATTAAGATTTAGGATTCAACTATGTTGATTTAGTTTCAAGAAAAGTCTTTTTCAATTAATCAATTTATTATTTAAATCTAGATTAAACGTGCGATGTAAAGATTCAAGGTCATCCTATATACCTAAGTATGCTCATCTAATCGATGCTACAAGGGTAAACTCAACACATGGACGATTACAAGGATATGTGCGAGCTTGAATTTAACTAGTGGGGATATGCAATTATGATAGGGGCGTCAATCTAACACATGAAAGTAAATCGAAATCAAGAAAGATTCAAAGAAAACATAATTCTAAATTAAAACACAAAGCTGGAAGAAAACTCATTGAAGTACACAAATTGTTCGATCCAAGAACTAGATAAAGAATTACCTCATTGTTTTATAGACAAACCAACGAGATGCATCCAAATACACGTTCATAATCCGAAATAAATGAAAAACAATCCTAATGATACTGAAAACATAAAGGAAAAGGAAGAAGTTTCGGCCTCTCCTCGGCCTCCATTGAGATTTAATACAATTTTCAGCACACTTTGACCTAAAATCGAAGGAGATTATTTATAGAAAATGGGACAGCGTCGCAATGCTAGAACTAGTGTTGCAACACTAAGGTAACTAATCAGAGCGTCAAGGTGAAGAAGTCCAACGCTACCCTAACGCTCACTTGCGCGCGCACGAGGCTCCTTGTCTGTCAAAGCTCGTAGCGTTGCAATGCTACCCATTCTATCTTACAACACTGGGTGAGCGTCAAGCCAAGCCAATCTACGAGCATTGTGACGCTGAAGCATGGCCCTTTTGGTCTTTTTGACTCTTTTGAAGCATAGATGCTCAAATCATCTCCAAATTGCTTCAAATTTACCTCGATTAGCTCCAAATTGTCGATTCTACCTCTTGATTGCTCAATACCTACAAAATAGGGAAATAAACATGTAGAACCCAATAACGAGTTCAAATTAAGCTAGGAATAATAACTCTTTTTTAGAGCTATCACATCTCGATCTGCCCAGTCTCTTGCTCAGCTTTGCACAATTCAATCAAAGATCTGACCCCATACCTCTGCCTAGATTTGTCGATGTCATGCATAACTCGTCGATCTCAGCTCAAATTAGTCGACCACTGCCCAGCCCGTCGAAGAGACTACATAGATCTGTCAACCTCGAACACAGATATGTTCGATCCACTCCCCATCCGCCTAGATTTTTCGTTGCCCAGCCTCTATTTAACTGCACGCCATCGTGTACCCCTGGAACCACTCTCGGATCCATCGATCAATCTCAATTAGCTTCGTTCATATTCGTTCACGTCGACATTTAGGTCTGCACATGCCTGCATCCGGATTTGCATACCTCGTTCGCCTCAAATAAATTCGAAGTCCTCATCCCAAATTTCATTCGCTCCCCCACTTAGATCTGTTCGCACACGACAACCACGACTAGATTGACAACACACTATTCGTGTTGTACCACTCTTCTCCATTCATTTACTCAGTTCACGTTGATTGCTTGTTGATCCCAGGTCCCCGTGCACACCAATCCAACCCCCATTCAGATTTCATGATTTTGGCTAGCTAGCACAATCCAGATCTGAGTAGTTCAGATCCATGCCTCCACTAGACATCATGCCTTCTACCATCGCTCAACCTAGTTCCATTGTGGACATGAGAGTTTTTTTAAAAAAAAAAAAAAAAATCTATTTGGTTCAATTCAATCATTATGATTCGGTTAAATTGACTTGGTTCAGCTAAACTAAACTAGAGTTCAAACTCCAATGATTCCGCATGAAAGAGGATGAGATCTTCTTGGGGTTCTCAACATCAAATTGGATATTTGGGAATAAAAAAACTCAGTAATTTAAAAAATCATTTTGAATTATTTAATTTATTAAATCTTGAATTTTTATGAACTTATTTTCATTTTCAGTAATACATGGAAAGATGAATCGAGGGAAAACTTATGAATGTAATAGTTACAAGAAAAGACATGGTTCTACCAACTCAAAGACCTGCACTTGCTCGAACTAGAATCTTGCTAATTCTAAGTTCTCATTGTGCTAAATTTCTCTCACTGGGATAGGGTCCAGCATCGGCTCTTCTAGATCTTCAAAGATCGAAATTGAATGATTCCCATGTATGAACGTCCCCTTGTTGGTCCTAAAGGACAGAGGAGACTAGGTTGGCCTAAAGATGGTCAACATTGTCCATAACTCGTCGATCTCTACCCAAATTAGTCAACCATTGCCCAGCCCATTGAAGAGACTATATAGATCCGTTGACCTCGCACACAAATCTATTTGATCCACTCTACATCCACCTAGATTTTTCGTTGCCCACCCTCTACCTAGCCGCACACCGTCGTGTACCCCTCGAATCGCTCTCAGATCCACCGATCAATCTCACCTACCTTCGTTCATATCTGTTCACACCAACATTTAGGTCTGTACACGCCTACATCCAGATTCGCATCCCTCGTTCCCCTCAGATAGATCCAAAGTCCTCGTCCTAGATTTCATTTACTCCCCCACTCAGATCTGTTCGCACACGATAACCACGACTAGATCGACAACACATTGTTCGTGTTGTACCACTCCGCTCAATTCATTTACTCAGTTCGCGCTGATTGCTTGTTGATCCCAGGTTCTCATGCATGCCAACCCAGCCCTCATTCAGATTTCATGATTTCGGCTAACTTGCACAATCCAGATCTGAGTAGGTCAGATCCATGCCTTCGCTCAGACATCATGCCTTCTGTCGTCGCTCAGCCTAGTTCCATTATGGATGTAAGGGTTTTAAAAAATGGATTTGATTTGATTCAATCATTATGATTCTATTAAATGGACTCGGTTCAATTGGACCAATTTGGTTGATTCAGCTCAATTAGATTAATTTGGTTTGACTTTTGGTTCATGTTTTTTGGTTTCAGCTTCAGTTTTCAGATCTTCAAAGTCTCTGTTTCGTGTTCAAATCAACAGTTTGTGAGTTCTGTCTCCAGCCCAGATCTATGTGAAGGAACCTATGAAGGCCTTGAGCAGAAATGTGGATCATCCCTTTTTTTTTCACAGAATCGGAAAATATAGAAACAAAATTATGCAAAAAAAAAAAAACAAAAACAAAATTTACGATATGCTAATAAAATTAGAGAAAAAAAATTATGGTTTCAGACCTTTGAAGAATCTTTCTTCACGTGAATTCCTTTTTCCGGGTCTATCACGAACGATAATAGCTAAATACGTCATTTTTGTATTGGCTGTGGTGAGTTCAAGGGAGGATTTTGAGTTATGTGAAATTTTTTAGGACTTTATGCTTTAACTTAAAGTTTTGATTCATATTTTGTTGACCATAATTGGTCTAAGAAAATTACTTTTAAATTGAATCTTTTCGAACTTAACAAAACTTTAAGCAAGTTGTTCACTATACTAATTGTTGGAGCAATTTTAAACTTTTTCTTTTATAAGGTTATGAGTATTAATGCAACTTTTAAAATTTTAAATATTTTTTTTAATGAGTACTAATGGTTTGTGTTTAGATACTAAAATAAGGGTATTTAAAAAAAATTAAAGGTATTTTTAAATTTCTTATTTTTAATTTTAAGGTATTTTTTGACACTTTTGAAAAGAGAATATTTTTAATAAAGTTCACTTCTTTAAAACTAATTTTAAATATAATTAATTCTAATAATTAATTCTTTAGATAATTTAATTAATTCAAAAAAAATTTAATATAAAATATAAAATTATTAAAATACCAATCCCGAACATGAATCTCTATTCATTTGTATAATATTTAAATTATATTTAGATATTTTCAATTCTCAATAATAAAACCATTAATTATATCGCATATATTAACTCTTGTTGCTAAATTGAAATTGAACGTTTCAAATTCTGTCCTCATACTGTCCTAAAGTTTAGTCTAATTTGAGCTAGTTGGGGATCTAATGGACCTAAAGATCATGAGCTCCAACAATCTGAGATTAACTAACTAAACTCTTTAACCTAATTTACCAACATTTGTTAACTACTAGGACACTCCACTAAAGCCCACTAGTTGCACTCTCCTCACTGATTTAACCATGATTAGTAAGTCGATCTTTCACCGGTTGTTCATAATTACAGCTGAGTCAAAATTATCATTTTACCCCTGTAATTACATATTGCTCCTTAAGTTCCACTGATCCTCTAATGAACAATTGGTTTATGGTCCAACCAATAAATCAAGTCCCTCTCGGGCTAACGAGAGGGTGGGCCCTCCTATTCAAGACTGAGAGATAACACTTAAGAGAACTGTTGGGGTCGATGCCCTAAATCTCATAGAGTCATGTAGTTTGTAAACACCTGTATGAACAAACGCTTATGATGTAATAATATGAGATATTTTCTTCACTGTTGTCTATGAAATATGAGATATTTTAGTTGCATTTACTACAAACCAATAAACTAAGATACCTGGTTATCGTTGTGACTTAAGCATGTATGTTGAGACATACAAGTGGATCATGCCTTAAGTGATAACCTAAATGGTCTGTAGTGTATGGATAAAGGAGGGAAACCTTATCCTGGTGGCACTACGGATATGACCCTTCGATGCATTATCTCGCGGATCAGATTATACCACTCTATGTGTTTACCGTGCCTGTGACTTCTAGGCTCCTTGGAGTTTGCCACAGCACCACTATTGTCACAATAGAGGGTGATAGTCCTAGACATATTTGGAACCACTTCCAGCTCTGTCAGGAACTTCTTGAGCCAAACGGCCTTCTTAGTAGCTTCATAAGCCGCTACGTACTCGGCCTCCATCGTGGAGTCAGTGATACACCCCTGCTTAGTGCTTTGCCATACTACAGCTCCTCCGTTAAGAGTAAAAACGGACCCTAAAATGGACTTCCAAGAGTCCTTATCAGTCTGAAAGTCAGAATCCATGTATCCAGTAAGGATCAAATTCCTAGATTCATACACGAGCATGTAGTTCCTCATTCTCCGAAGATACTTGAGGATGTTCTTAACTACGGTCCAATGACCCTAGCCTCGGTTAGACTGATACCTACTAACTATTCCCATAGCATAGCAGATGTTTGGCCTAGTACAGAGCTTCACATATATCAAACTGCCAACGGCAGATGCATATGGGACCCATCTCATCTCCTCAACCTCTTGAGGCATCTAAGGACACATGTCCTTAGACAAAGTGACTCCATGCTTGAACGACAGTGCAACATCTTGTCAATGTACGATGCCTGAGACAAAGCTAGCACTTCGTTCTTATGATCCTGAAAGATCTATATACCTAGAACAAACTGAGCCTCTCCAAAATCTTTCATTTGGAATTGGATTGCAAGCCAGTTCTTAACGGCAGTCAAGAGTACTACATCATTCCCAATGAGTAGGATATCGTCTACATACAACACTAAGAAAACTACTGAACCGTTGACAATATTCTTGTAGATACAAGGCTCATCACTGTTTTGGTCAAATTCGTACGATTTGATCGCAGTATCAAACCGAATATTCCAAGATCGAGACGCATGTTTCAGCCTATAGATGGACCGATTCAGTTTTCAAACTTTTTGCTCTTGACCTTGGGCAATGAATCCCTCGGGTTGCACCATATAAATGGTCTCCTCAAGATTGCCATTCAGAAAAGTCGTATTGACGTTCATTTGCCAAATCTCATAATCATAATAAGCAGCAATGGACAGGAGGATGTGAATCAACTTCAACATGGCAATAGGCGAGAAAGTCTCCTCATAGTCGACTCCCTCCACCTGGGTATAACCCTTGGCCACAATTCGAGCCTTGAAGGTTTGCACCTTCCCATCAGGACCCCATTTCCTCTTGTAGATCCATTTACAACCTATAGGTCTTACTTCATTAAGCTGATCTACAAGATCCCATACTGAGTTGAAATACATCGACTCCATCTCGAGATCCATGGCTTCGACCCATTCATCCCGGTCAATATCCTCCATTCCCTTCTGTAAGATGATGGATCCTCAATGTTGCCATCGGCTACCATAGCAGGGATTTCTGTGAAACCCAGATAGCAAACGGGTGGTTTCGCAACCCTCCAACTGCATCAAGGTTCCCTCAACTCTTGAGGTGGAACCACCTACTAGATGAACTATCATCAACAACTCTTGCTGATGAAGCAGGCCCTTCAACAACTCTTGTTGAAATTTCAGTAGTTTTGTTAGAACGATCACATAACACGACTTTACTATGTGGACTTTGCTCCCTAATATGATGCTCCTCCAGGAAAGTAGCCTTCGTGGAAACAAACACCCTATTTTCCGACGGATCATAAAAATAACCCCTTCTTGTTCATTTGGGGTAGCCTATAAAGAGGCACAACCTCGGCCGTGGTTCCAACTTCTTGGGATTAGTCTCAAGCACATGTGTTGGGCAACCTCATATGCGAAAGTGACGTGAACTAGCCTTACTCCCGTTCCACAACTCCAGAGGTGTTCTCGCAACACTCTTGGAAGGAACAGAGTTGAGTATGTATACCACAGTCTCCATTGCAAAATCTCAAAACGAGTCCGGTAAGGAAGCGTAACTCATCATCGAATGAACCATGTCCAACAAGGTTCTATTTCTCCTCTCCGCTACACCATTCTGCTGAGGTGTACCCGGCACTGAGAGTTGGGTAACGATTCCATGTTTTATCAAATAGTCTTGGACCCCGAATCTAAAAACTCTCCACCTCGATCCGATCGAAGTGTTTTAATTTGTCTATCCAATGCATTTTTGCATTTTCAACTTCAGCCTTGAACTCTTTGAACTTTTCAAAGGATTCAGACTTCCGTTGCATCAGATAAACATACCCATACCTAGAGTAATCATCAATAAAACTGATAAAATACTCATAGCCTCCCCTAACTCGCACATTCATAGGACCACAGAGGTTAGATTGTACTAACTCGAGAGGCTCTTTGGCTCAATAACCTTTTCCAGTAAAAGTTCTTTTAGTTATCTTACCCTCAAGGCAAGATTCATACGCTGGTAAAGAATTTTCCTGTAACTCGCTTACAAGGTCATTCTTCACCAACTTTTAAATCCTATTGAGCTTGATGTGCCTTAATCATTCCAAAGTTGTGCATTTTCTTTTAGAAAAATACGTTGACGTTTAGATTGAGTTAGGACAGTTTTAAACATCTCTATGTTATGGAGGAAACTTAAAGCTAACGGTCTTAGCACATACAAGTTATTTTCCAGTTTAGTTGTACAAATTTCTACTCCATCTTTATGAATAAACACTTTATCCACATTAAACGAAAGAGCATATTTATATTATAGCAAGCACTTTACAGAAATTAAGTTCCTTTTTAACTCAAGAACTACAAAAACATCTTTTAAAACAAGAAATCTATTTTGCAAAGACAACTGGATTCCTCCCACTGCCACAACTGAGACGATGTGCCCGATGCCTACTCGCATCGTCATCTCACCAGCCTCTAGCTGCCGCCAAGATCTAATCCCCTGAAAAGAAGAACAAACATGATTAGTGGCACTTGAATCAATTATCCAGGCAGAATCATCATTCTCCACTAAACAAGTTTCTAGGACAAGTAAATCACATTTACTTTTGTTCCTTCAGATAACAAGGACAATTCCTCTTACAATGTCCGCTCTAGTTGTAGTTGAAACATTTTCCCTTGTCAGCCGGCGGACGCCTATTCCTCTGGGCGACAGGTGGTTGGTTAGCATGCGTCTTCCCTTTTCCTTTACCACCCTTCTCTTCTTCCCCTTTCCAGAGTTAGAAGTAGAAGGTGCAGACTTCGTCTCTAAGGTTAAACCTCGATGGATCGTCTGTGAAGATGAAGCAACATTTGCCTCACTCCTTTTCCTCTCTTTACTTTTCAGTAAATATTGGTATGTCTGCAACTCATTGAGGAGAGTAGTAAGGGTATATTCCACTTTGTTAAGAATCGCATTGCTAACAAAATAGAGAAAGCTCTCTGGCAATGAATGCAAGATTATACTAACCTGATTGCCCTTATCGATTCTAGACCCATTCGTCTCTGCCACATTGAAATGGACCATCATATTAAGCACGTGTTCACGAACAGAGGTGTCTTCCTCCATTTTGGAGTTGAAGATGTATTTCAGAGCCTCGTGCTTTGGAGCTGTCCAGATGATTGTCCGAACATCCCCCGCAAGGACTCCATGATCTCACGCGTTTGAGACCATGGGCTCATGCTTCTGGCCAACACGTCACATAAGACTGGCTAAGATATAGGTCGGGCCTTCTCGTTTGCTCGTGTCCACTCGCTCGTACGCCTCCCAAACATTTTGAGCGCATTTTGAAGCTTGGAATAGAGGACAGACCTCTGTAAGGGCAAGACATGAAATCCTCCGATGATGAGTATATCGAGATCATTATGTTTCCAACTCAAAATAGTTGTCACTAGTTAGTTTTTTACGGCGCTTAGCAATGCAATAATAACTATACCATTTTTTCCAAACTGTTGCTTGAAAAAACGAACAAACTTTATAAGATATTGTTAAACCACATTTTAACCAATTAGTTTTAGCAAAACAGTTCCAAAGTACCCTAAGTGATTAAGACTTCGTATTTTGCAATGATTGCCCCAGCGAGGCAAGAACAACACGTCATCGGTGGGGATCAGATGCTCTTCACTGGATGAGACATTTCTCAACCATTAGGTAGAACCACTCTTGGAATTGGAACCTAACAGCCACCATTTGTTCGGTCCAGAATGTTAATCCTTAACAATTCGCCGTAGATGTAAACCATCGTTTTCGGCCGCAGGTCCACCCTAATGTGCCCACCATTAGGGAAAAACAGATTAGGACAAGAGACTAAGTAACCTTATCCTAATATAGGAGATCAAATTAAAGAAAACACGCAAAACTGTCATCCTATAAGGGACACTCCCAGGGTGCCTCGATGCGATGCGCAGGAAACTTTATCCAACCTAACGAGAGAGACCGTGGGATATGCTGTCGCACTTCCCGCTCCCACTTACTATGAACATTCTCTCCATCCACCTTGATATTGACCTACCCAAACACCATCCTTTAGGGGGACACTCCTAGGGTGCCACGAGGCCGAAGATAGATCTCATGGTGTGGACAATAAAGGGAGAAACGCGGTTTAAATGAAGCATCTAATGCCCCAAGTACCTCCCACTAAATTTTCTACCTAGGGGTTCATTAACCTAGACAATTCAGCTATTGATTTTAGTCTAAGTCATTTTTAATCCGCTCAAAAAGAACTTTTATCTTTGAAAATGAAACAAGTTCAAGTAGTCACATTAAACTCTTTAATGAACTATCTTAACCTTGCATGCATGCATCAAATCTATCTAATTCACCTTTCAAGGTAGATTCCCAGGTAAGGGTGTTTCATTTCCATCACCTTAAAAACCCCAGCTTAGACAGAACTCACCTTAGACAAAATCCCTTATAGATAGATTTGCTAGACTTTAACCTTTTATTAGTCAATTTAATCCTATTAAACTGATTAAAAGATTAAAGCCTAAGGTTGCTAATCATATTAGAATCGTGATCTTAAGTCCATCTCATCCAAGTTTTAAAACAATTTTAAAACTATGATTTAAACCTAAGTTAGCATGCATATCTTTCTTATCGATTTCAGTTCTAATTTCTTTATAACCTTTATAAAAGAAACAATTAAAAACATACATTGCCACACAATGAGATATTTATAACGCTTATAAATTTAACCTATGTGTTATGCTTCATGCAATGTCTGGTCATTACTATACATAACTTTTATATACGAGTAACAACCAAGCACACATGCTTTTCATACACCCTTATACTATAACATTTATAATATAAAGATGATGCATGTTAATGCTTTAAGCATGCATAAATATAACTCTTATATTATATGATGCATGAGCATGCTCTTACGTAATTTAAATCATGCTTCTCTAAATCATAACACTTATAATAAAGAGATGATGCATGTCCAATGCATAACCTAAGGTGAGATTTTTTTCTTTTATATGTCATATCATATGACATAAATAAAACATACATCCGATGTATATTATCACAGATTAATGGACCGTGATGAACCACCCCAAAACCGGAAAGAAAAACTCTATGTATTACATTTTTCCATCGAGCAAACCGATTCACAGGCGAACCGGGTCTTGAACCGTCGGGCGAAGCTCCCATCGTTTAGTAAACGCTCGTCAGGTAAATGATCGTGTAATGCACAAGACGAAAACACATGGATGCTAAACGATCATTTAGAGGACAACGAAGTTGCGAAGCCCGATCGTCTAGACGATCACTTAACACGCAATAGGCAAACAATTTACTCTGCGATCGTATAGTCAGTAACTAAGCGATGAAGCTTAATGAGCTATAAGATCGTCTAGTGCGCGCGCATAAAACAGCTCTTGAGTATCCAATACTTAACGATTGTCCACCCCATCGTTTACACGACCTGACCAATGTTTGGTCGTCTTCATCCTCGAAGAACAACAACCCTTGCTACGAAGTTTTTTCACGAACGACTCACAGACTCAAACTCTTTGAAATTACAGACTCAATAGCAGTTAATATACCCAAAAAATGTAGGGGCCTTTACAATTAACTTTAAAATGTAAAAGAATTTAAACAATCTGAGGCTTCATCCCAAAAACTCCATTAATCCCACACATCCATAAATGATTTAACGATTAAACAGGGAGTAGATATGCTTCACCCACCGAGAATGTAAATGCAATTCTTTGCATCAATGATTTTGGAATACCATAAACCCGGCTCTGATACCAATTGAAGGAACTCTTATACAAGAGTACCTCTGAGCAGAAACGAATCTTTCCAAAGACATTGTGACAAAATTACCACATTTATATTTAAACAGACAAATATGCATCAAACTACAAATTACCGGCATGCTTAGAACAATAAATTACAAGAGACCAAGAATACATATCAGTTGATGAACTTTTCTTCACAGAAAATCTTGCTCTCTCCAAGGATCGGCTCCTCTCGCTCTTGTTGGTACTTCCAAGCAATCGTTCAGCAACACCACCGGTCATCTACACACGAATAGCCTCCACACGAACAGAAGAAAATGAGGACGACACCACCACTTGGAACCCTCGGTATTCTTAGTGTGAAGATCCAAAGAGTGGACTCTGTTGGGATTTGGTAGAGGAGAGGAGGATAGAAGATCGTATACAACAATCAAGCAAGTGGAAGAAGTGCTAGTCTATTGTATAGACAAAATGCTTGATCGTTTAGGTGAAGTACATGATCGTTAGGAAATAGGCAACAATCGTCTAGTAAATGCCCGGGCGCTATACGATTGTTTAGTAAAACATAAGCGATTGTTTAGAAGATGCGCGCGCATGTACGCAATCATGTAGTAAATTTGAGCTATCGTATAGTTTCTGAGTTTACTAAGCGATAGGCAGCACACTACTCTTGAGCGAATTTCGTGATCCTCTGGCAAAATGAAAACTATTTTCATTTTATTTTTCAGTTACGAAAACTGATTGGAACTTCCCACTAACGCACGGTTACGGAGAAAACGACGGCCAATTATCCCATAATTATCCAATTAATAATAATAAATATAATCATATTATATTCATTAACATATAGTTTAATATCACATATAAATCATAGTGTTTTCTCCTCTACTAGATATAAATCATATTTATATCCATTTTCCTCCAATTAATATATCTCATACATAAAGTCAATCATATCATATATAATTAACCAGTTCAATCATATCATATATAATCAAACTCCCTCTTGTCAATTTGAACATTTCAAACTTACCCAAAAACTGATTCTCAACTTGAATCCATTGAGCTACCAAGGCGACCTTATGAACCTATGGCTCGAAGCTCTAACGGTGCGTGAATAGTTGACTAAACTCTTTAACCACAAGATCCACTATCCGTTAACTATCAGGCATTCCACTAAAGATCGACAACTGAACTCTCCTTACCATAGATATATTTCTGTGTCCATTGGATATAACCAATCAATAGTACAATAACCCTTTATAGATGCTCGTAAGTACAGTTGGGCCAATTTACTGTTTTGCCCCTGTAGTTACATCTAACTCCTTAAGTACCATTGATCCTTCTAATGAACAATACAACATAGTCCTACTATGTGTGGACACTTCTCGGCCCATGAGAAGGTGTGTGGCGCCACATCATTCAAGCCCCAGGATCAACCTTAAGGGAGCAATCTATCTATTTACCCTTGCTTCGGTGTAGGAGTGAATTTCATCTTGTGTAGCTGAGTTTCCAGCTCTCAAATCAGACGAATCCCCAAAGTGGTAGGTTTGAGTCGGCGACCTGGCCACTCGCACCCATGCAAATCAAAGGACCGCCTTTAAAGGTAGAAGTTCCCAACTTACTCAAGATTGAGGTCATGTTACCTATAGTCATCCTAGTGAAGTGAAGTCTCTGTCATGAACGACGTTATATAATGAGACGTTAACACTTCGTGATCAGGTCTTATACAAACTCTTTGTATAGGACGCCCCCGCTCGCACGTCTCCACATGAATGATCAAGATCAGACCATCTTTAGCAAGTCACGCCACTTGTAACTATTCTACAAAGTGGACCGCATTCGTAGCGTTACCAGGATAAGATTTTCCTCCTATATTCATATATTACATACTATTTTGGTTATCACTTAAGACATGATCCACTTGTATGTCATCACATACATGCTTAAGTTACATAATGGCAACCAGGGATTTTAGTTTATTGGTTTGTGGTAAAGCAAATAAAACATGTTCAAAGACAAGTAGTGAAGAAAATATCATATATTATATATCACAAGCGTTCGTATAAAACTATGTCTACAAACTACAGGACACGAGAGTTTAGGGCATCATCCCCAACAGTTATCAACTCCTGTGTACATTTACTTGCTTTCTTGTCATTAGAATTTTGTTGTTACGTGTTTCTCAGTACTTCCCGTTTAACATTTGTATTTCAAGTGTCAAGTTAATCTAATGCTTTTTCACTTACTTTATAGAAATTATTATTCAAAATAATCAATTATAGTCTATTTAAACTACAATTAAAATCTTATTAACGACTAATTATAAGAATTTTCATCCATTTTCATAAAGTTTTCCAAAATTTCTATCGATATAGATATTTCCATCCATATTTTCATAAAATTAAAACCTCGATATTTTTCATCGATGTGAATATTTCAAAAAAGGGAAAAAAAAAAACAAAAGTAAAAATATAAATCTTGAAACCTAAAGACTAGACAAAAAAAAATATATAACTCAAAATTCAATAGTAAAATGGTTTTTAAAATTGAAAGAATAAATTAAAATTAAATTCAAAAGTCAAAAGTCACCTTTATTTATTTCTTTGATATTTTTGGGTTTTCAATTGAAAAATGATGTTAAACCATCAATTCGCGAATGATACAAATACAAAAAAATAAAACCCATAATTTAAAATTCCAAAGACGACCATTTCCAATTTCTTCCTCCACTATATAAATCCTCCCATCCATCTCCATCTCAAATTAGCAAAAATAATAAAAGGGAAAAAAAAAAACCCAAAATTCAAATAACAATCATCAATGGAGATGAACAATTTGAAGGTCGAAATAATCTCAACAGAGATAATAAAGCCTTCTTCTCCAACGCCTTCAGACCACCAACAGCACAAACTTTCACTTCTTGACCAATTTGCCCCTAGCAGCTACACGCCTCTCCTCTTTTTCTACCCAGCCGATCAACTCCACGGCGCCGACGACCACCGTGACCGGTGCCGGAAATTGAAGGAATCTCTTGCTGAAACCTTGAGCCGGTTCTATCTTCTGGCCGGAACTCTGGTGGAGGCTTATTTGGTGGAGTGTAACGATGACGGCGTGGCGTTTACTGAAGCGAGAGTTTCGCGCCGGCTGTCGGAGGTCATGGAAAACCCACACGACGTCGTTTTATTGCACCGGTTGCTGCCGTTTCAACCTGATGCGGTTCT
>NC_052356.1:48357337-48390460 GCF_009727055.1 Benincasa hispida | reverse complement strand
GCGGTTCTTGAAAGGGAGTGCATTTTGGCTGTTCGGTATAATGTGTTTGAGTGCGGCGGTGTTGTGATTGCTCTTTGTGTTACTCATAAGATCGTCGACGGCACCTCTGCCACCTTGTTCACTAAGGCTTGGGCCGCCACTTGTCGTGGAGACAACGGTGAGTAGAGATAAAAGCTTTAAGCTAATGAATCAATGCTACCTATATTCAACTATTCATTTATTACATAAAACAAAAAATAATAATAATTTAATTTTTAAAAAACAAAAAAGTAAATAATTTTGATGCCACTGTCAATTTTAGCCCCCACCTAAGTTTTTTTTTTTCCATACCTATTGCATACTCTCATTTCTTTACCCACATCAAAAATTAATTTTTAATAACTTTTTTTTGAAAAAATTGAGTGTCCCAGAATTAAACTCAAAAAAATATTAAAGTATTTTATGGACCATACTCATCTTTACGTAGCATATTCAGTCAACTAATAAAAATTTATCGTGTGATAAATAATTTTTTTTAAAAATTATTATTTTTTATTATATAACAAAGAATGTTGCATAAACTGTACCTATTATCTGATGATTGCTCGTGTGATTAAAAAGAGGAGAAGATCTTCTTCTTTAATTTATCTTAGATTAAAATGGTTATAATTTACTTTTTAAAATTTTCATGATTGAAAAATATAGAGATACAACGTAAACTTCTCTATTTACCAAATTAAAAACTATATATATCACTAAAATAAACATGGTTTAATTGATATAGTGTTTGTATTATCAACTTTGATATCAAAAGTTTCGATATATATGTTATTAAAAAAATAAAAAAATAAAAAATAAAAAGTAAAAAGTATATTTTCTTAAAAAAAGTGTGAGATTGATGAAAAAAAATAACTTTAAAACTTGTTTTTAATCGTTCAAAATCAATTTTGATGATATAAAAATTTTTATTTAAAAATATAAAATGAAAAATTAAAATAATTTTAAGTGATTAAACATATGAAATTATTAAAATCGTTTTTTGATCATGTTCAAAATTGTTTCAAAATATGAATTTAATTACTCAAAATTAATTTAATATTCAATTTGTACCATTTTCAATGCAATTTTCATATCATCCAACTCAATTTTGGATGATTAAAACCATGGATCAAAGTGATTTTAAAAATGACATTTTATTTTGTCCATTTCTAAATCATTCACAAACATGCTATAAAAAAAGTGTATTTTTAATCCTCCGTTTAAATTCAAGAAAGTTAAAAAATGATTTTAAATCCTATAATTTGAAATCCAAGAAATGATTTTAAACTAATTACTTTGTTTGGAAAGAAAAAGATTTGAGATGGATATATTTAAATTTTGTGTTTGTAAGGTAATTGAAAAAAAAAAGTTAACAATTTTACTAATATAGACTTTTAACTATGACGTGTTAGTTGAAAATTAGAATTTGACAAGGTTAATTAAGTAATTTACTTTCAAATCCTATGAAATCCTATGAAATCCGAGCATTCTAATCTACGAAAGTGTTTTATGTAAAAATGGGATTTGAAATCATTTCGAATTTTAAAATCATTCTATTTCCTATCGTGTCAAATAATGAAATTTTTAAATCTATTATGAATTGGAATCCTTCGAATCATGAGATTCCAATCAGGTCTTAAACATAATAAAATACAGTCTACAATACACTAATTATTTATCTTAAATTCATATCTACAATTTATTTATAAATAATTGGGAAATGTTTAATTTTCCGTCAATATCAACTAGAAAAAGAAATAACAACCACTTCTCGTTTTATATTTAATTCTTTATTATTTTCAACTTATACATAATTACTCCAAAAAAAAATAGTTAAAAAATCATACATTTTTATTATTTTAACAGAGTACCCGGTGGTGCCGACATTCAACGCGGCGGAGCTATTCCCACCAATGGAAAACCACGGCGGCAACAAACGGCAATCCCGAATGCAAAAAATCGTAACAAGAAGATTCATCTTCAACAAATCCAACATCGCCGCTCTAAAAAAACAAGCCAACTCCGACGAATTATTCCTCAACCAACGCCCTCCTTCCCGAGTAGAATCCGTCTCCGGCTTCTTCTGGAAGCGTTTCATAGCCCTAGCCCATCAAAAACCCCCAACCAAAGCAAAGCGTTTCGCCGTAATCCAAGCCGTCAACCTCCGCAACCGAACCAACCCACCGCTGCCGCCGCACTCCTTCGGCAACATCTGGTGGTTCGCCACCGCCGATGCCCCAATCGACGAGGAACCAGAATTCCCGTCGTTAGTTGCAAAAATCAGAAACGCAATCAACGAAATCGACGGCCATTATATAAAGACATTGCAACATGCAGAGAAAACGATGAGGGAAAAAATGAAAATGGGCCAAATGGTTTACTCTGGGGAAGTGGAACTGATTAGTTTCACGGGCTGGTGCAATTTTCCACTTTATGAGTCGGATTTTGGTTGGGGAAAACCGATGTGGGTCTGCAGCCCTGGGCGGCCGTACAAGAACGTGGTGCTTTTTGTGAACACAAGCGATGGTGAAGGGATCGAGGCGTGGGTGAATTTGGAGGAAAATGATATGAAGGTTTTTGAAACTGATCCCCAACTTCTTTCCTTCACGTCATCCTCGTGAAATTTGGTTTAAGTTTAAATCCTATTTTCATTTGATTTATTTTGTTGCTTACACTTTTAATTTTAATTTATTTTAATTTCTAAGGATTTTTTTTTATAACGTTTCTCGTTTCTTGTTTTTTGTTTCTAGTTTTTATTTTTCAAAGAAATTGACTTCTTTGATAAATTTCTTATTTTTATATTATATTTCAATATCCTATTCAAATATCTCTTTAACTTTCTTTTATTCACGTATTAGTTTAATATTGAATTGTAATTGATTTATATATTATTTTGTTTTTTAAATTTCGTATTTTCAATATTTTGTGATTTTAAAATTTTTAAAGTAGTGTAGTTGAGTTAGATGTGAGTCGAAATTATTTAAGTTAATGATTTGAGTTAGAGATGATATTTTCAATCAAATTTGAACAACATTTGAAGGATATATATAATTTTGCTTTTGTATTTAATTGTGCATCGAGACTTATTTGTATTAAACGATATAAACTTTTGATAATTTCCTTTTCAATATTATATATATATATATATATACACTAAAAGACAAGAAACGACAAGTAATAGTTACCAAATATTATTTATTTTTTTTTAAGAAACAGAGGAATGGTTATCAAACATGTTATTATTTCTAGTTCTTAAAATATATGAAACCGCAAACAAGAAATAGGAAACCGCAAATAAACCAATAGCCCGAATATTTTCAAAATGTTCATTTTGATAATTATATTTTCAAAATGTGACCATTTTGGTCTCTTCATTTTCATTTTATTTCCTTTTTAATGGATCAAAATGATTATTAAAGTTCAGAGACCGAAATGAACAAAAATGGAAAATATAAAGACTAAAATGAACCAAAATTGAAATTAAGGATCAAAATTAATATTTAATAAGTACTAAGACCAAAATAAACGAAATCCAAAGTACAAAAACCTTATTATTAATAATATTATTTATCATCATTTTTCGTATGAGATTATTTATTTCTAATAAATGGAATGAGAAAGAGGATAATATTTTATGTATTGGATTGTTGTCTTATTTCTATAAGGAAATTGGAAAAAAGAAATATACAAACCTTCTCTCTGTTTGCTGCCGTCTTTTATTTGAAATTAATTTTTCTTATCTTTTTGTTGGAGAATACAAAATTGTTGCCACACTACAAAAATAATTTTTAATAACTAATTTTAATTATCATTTGACCATTTTTAATTAAGTGTAACCAGAACTCCATTATGAAACTGCACCCAAATTTTTTTGAAAAAAAAAATGTTATTAAACAGAAACAACTCATAAAAAAACTAAATTTCAAGCTTTGTTTATTTATTTATTTATTGTAATGTAAAAAAATGTAGAAAGATGTGTTACCAACTGATGAAGTAATTTGGCGGCAATGAGATAATCTACACTCAATTAGGTTTTTTTCCTTTTTCTTTTTCTTTTTCTTTTTTCTTTTTAGGTTAAGGTTATAAACAATATTTGCACCTATCAACTTGTTACCCCCACTACTTATTCCTTTTAAAATGATTCATGTTAGGTAGAAGTTTGGTCCGTTGAGTGAAACACTAGGACCGAAGTTTTTTTGCGTGTCAAGATCACGATGTTGTGCTTTGAAATCTTTGGATTGAGAGACAATCGTACCTTCAAGAATATTTTGAGGGTGTTTGGCTCACCAACATGAGTTGGTATAATATACCAACTCGTTGTTTGGTCCACTAACTTTAAATGTTGGTGGAGTTGAGTTGGTATATTTTACTAACGCACCCCAACTCTCCATTCTTCCCAAGTTTTCAATGATTCCGCCCATCGACCATTGTCACACTCCAAGAACTAACTCCAGTCTCCGACAACCACCTCCGATGACAACTCCGACAACCAACCTCGAGCTTCGACCACCACCTCCGATGAAAACTCTAGCGACTAATTCCGAGCTCCGACAACTATCTCCGATGATAATTTCAATGATGAAAATCCAGACTCCAACAACCACCTCCGATGACAACTCCGGCGACCAATTCTGAGCTCTGACAACCTTCGCGCGATCAACTCTAACAACCAATTCTGACCTCCGACAACCACCTCCGGTGATCCAACTCTGACGACCACCTTTGCACTACCAACTCCAACGACCAATTGGCTCCAAAAATAAACTCCAATGACCAACTCCGACAACCACCTTCTTAGGCTCCGACAACCAGCTCTAATCACAAACTTCGATGAAAATAACATTTGATGATCATCTTTAAGTGAGCAACTCCAACAGCCAACTCGAGGCTTCGGCAACCACCTTCAACGAAAAACTCCAAAAACCAACTCTAATACAACCTTCATGTGACTAACTTCAGACTCCGAAAGTCACCTTCGACTACAATCTCCAGCGAAAACCATATTCGATGATCAACTGCGATGACCACTTTTGCCTGACCAACTCCGGGATTTGAAAACCACCTACAACCAACTCCAATACACCTTCATGTGACCAACTTTAGGCTCTGAAAACCACCTCCGACTACAAACTCTAACAAAAATCATATTCGATAATCAACTTCGACAACCATTTCCGACTACTATAAGACTGATGACTGTTAAAGTGTGTTGTAAGGTTGTTGATTATATAAAAAACATTATTTTATCTACATTAAGTACAATATTTATACGTAATGAATTCATATATTAAACGAGTGTTAAGAATATTTAGACGAAAAGTATGTATATAGTTGAAAAGTATATAACATATAAAAAACCATAAAATGAAAAAAAAAATTCTGGAACATTTTTTAGCAAGAATTAGTGAAAAATAGATATTTATTCACTAATGATCCTCCAAATTTAGAGAAAATGAAAGTGAAACTCTTGAAGAAATATGGTAACATTTCATTAGTTGTTACGATGATTGTAGAGATTTAATTAAAAAAATTCATGACATAGTAAAAATATAGAGCAACAATAAGAAAAAGAAAAATATGATAATGAAATTCATAGAGAAAATTTAGCTAGAATCAAAAGTTTTGATTTAGCTTAATTTCTCATTTTATTTAACCATATTTCTATAAAAAAAAATGTAAAAAGTTAATTGTTGTTCATAGTCTAAAAAAAGAAAGAAATAAAGAAAGAAAAGTTTTAAAAATTAAAAGAAAAAATTGTAATCTAAATTTTATTCAAACAAAAATGGGTAGAATTGTTGAATAAAAAAGTTTCAAAACAAAAATAATAATCATAAAAGCATATTATTTAGAGTTCAAAAAATTGCATCAGATATCCAGACATATGAACTCAACTCTACATCCTAAACATAGACATATGAACTTCACAGATATATGAACTTCAAACATCTTATTTCAATTCAGCGTCCCAAACAATTCCTCGTAGTAGAAGAACTTAAATTTAGAAATACAGTATTACCTTGGTTGTCCTTTGCCGTCATTGAGATTTGTAAATTCTTTCTTTCTTTCTTTCTTTCTTTCTTTTCTCTGCCGGTCTTATATTCAATCTTTTCTTAACATTTTCTTGTTTTTTCAATCTTATTCTCAACATATCGATTTTTTTAAAAAAAATAATGTTTTTTTAATAAATAATGACAAAAATAGGGTTGGGAGAAAGTATTCCCAAAAATAGGTGTTTAAATCATGTACCGGGTACGCGATTACACCTAAATCATGTACCGGGTACACGATAAGGCCTGAATCTGTCTCTTATACACATCTAGATGTGTATAAGAGACAGTGTATATATAGTTTATATATGTATAATTTATGTATAGTTTATGTATAGTATATTATATAGTTTATGTTGTATAGTTTTGTGTATGATTTAGTTTATATCTGTCTCTTATACACATCTAGATGTGTATAAGAGACAGGTATAGTATTGTGTATGATTTAGTTTATGTATAGTATATTATATAGTTTATATATAGTTTATGTTGTATAGTTTTGTGTATGATTTAGTTTATGTATAGTATATTATATAGTTTATATATAGTTTATGTTGTATAGTTTTGTGTATGATTTAGTTTATGTATAGTATATTATATAGTTTATATATAGTTTATGTTGTATAGTTTTGTGTATGATTTAGTTTATGTATAGTATATTATATAGTTTATATATAGTTTATGTTGTATAGTTTTGTGTATGATTTAGTTTATATATAGTTTATGTATGATTTAATTTATGTATTATTTAGTTTATGTATAGTTTATATATGATTTAGTTTATGTATTATTTAGTTTATGTATATGTTATGTATGATTTAGTTTATGTATGTTTTTGGGCTGATCTTACATTTTTTTATTTGTTTGGATTGATTTAAACTTAGAAATCTTATATGTATAGTTTATGTAAGATTGATTTAAACTTAGAAATTAGAGTTTGTTGGGTTGACATATTAACATATTTTTTGTCAACTATAACAGTTGAAAAAAACATAATAAATATGTCGATGCATCCTGAAGATTTAGTAATTCTGGAACCTGGAAATGATGGAGATAGTGACATCGACGTTGAAGTTGATGAATTATTTGGAAACGACAGTAGTGGTGAACATAATCTTGAGTTGGTAACTTCAGAAATGTTCACCCAAATAGATTGGGAAATGACAAATTCAATGTGTGAACTAGGGTCTACTTTGGAAGAAAGGAATGTAGGAGTAGATAACTGTAGTTTAATACAAAAAGGAATGTTGTTTAATACCAAAGAAGATTTACAGCTTGCTGCAAAAAAAATATTGTGTGACAGAACACTACGAAATTGTCGTAGTGGAATCACATCAGGATCTTTAGTATGTTAAATATAAATCCTGGAGTGATGTTTGTGCTTGGAGGCTATGGGCATGTCGGTGCAGAACTCATGGGATGTTCGAAATCACAAAACTTCAAGGAGAACACTCATGTTTGTTTTTTAGAGTTGACACAGGATCATTCACAGCTGGATTCAAATTTTATGAGTATCGAAATTCAAATTTTGGTTAGAGCTAATCCTGGAATACCTGTGGCCCTACTTCAAGAAGCCATTACAAGACAATGTGGCTATAATGTCAATTATAGACGAATGTGGCAAGCCAAGAGAAAAGCGTTAATGGTTGTGTTTGGCGATTGGGAGAAATCATATTTGGAGCTTCTGTATTGGCTAAGTGTTATTGTTCATTACAATCCAGGAACACAAACAGACTGGTTTTTCCTTCCCTCTGATGTGCCATGTACGACTATTTTTGGACGAGTTTTTTAGTCTTTTGGTCCGGCAAGAGAAGGGTTCAGATTGATGGAACTCATCTATACAGAAAGTATAAGGGGAAATATTGACAGCCTTATCTATTGATGCAAACGGACATATATTTTCCCTTGCTTTTGCTATCGTAGAAGGTGAGAATTCGTCCAGTTGGTCATGGTTTTTGTGGGCATTGCGTGAATATGTTACCTAGGTATTTGCTTGATTTCTGACAGACATAAGAGCATTCTTGTTGCAATTATAATGAAGAAATTGGTTGGAGTGAACCCAGAGGCGTAAGTTCATTCGGTGCATGAAAGAATTGAAACAATTGCACCCTGAATGTCTTGAATTTTTTTCAGACATTAACTTAGAAAAATGGACACAGTCACATGATGGTGGATACTGCTATGGGTGGATGACCAGCAATGCAGTTGAATGCATGAACGACGTTTTTAAAGGTACTAGAATGTTACCCATTACTTCTTGGGTTAGGCTAACATTATATCGCACAATATTTTATTTTGAACGCCGGAGACAAGAAATCAGTGAAGCACTCAATCGTGGGGATATATATATAGAATATGCCCTAAAGAAACTGAAGAGGTGGGAAAAACGAGCATCGGCACATACGGTAACATCCATTGACAGGGAAAGTCAAACTTTCGAAGTACAAACTGGCATAAGTATGATTTCTCCCTACAAAGGACAACACACCCAAGTTTTAAGTTTGAAAGAAAGGACATGTTCTTGAAATAAGTGGCAATCATTCAAGATTCCATGCTTTCATGTAATTGCAGTTTGTAATTACATGCATATGACATATCTACCACTTATTGATGAATGCTACAAATTGTCCAATTTTAAGCATTGTTATGAAGGCCGCTTCCATCCAATTCAACACCCAGATTATTGGCTAGAATTATCATTTACAGAAGTTCGTCCAAATGCGGACTTACTCAAAGAACAAGGTTGACCAAAAAGTACGTGCATTCATAATGAAATGGATTGGAGAGAAGCAAGCCAAAAAGTGCGATGTACAATTTGTACAAGAGAAAGACATAACAGACGTACTTGTCCACACCGTACACTGGGTGCTTCGTCGTCTTCAGGTCATTAGGATTTTTATTTTTATTTTTATTTTTTACTTGTATATTTCATGTATTTGTATTCTTTATGTATTTATATTTTTCATGTAATTGTATATTTCATGTATTTGTATTCTTTATATATTTATAATTTTCATGTAATTGTATATTTCATGTAATTGTATTTTTTATGTATTTATAATGAATTTATGTAGTAAACTTATTTTATATAATTGTATTTTTTATGTACTTTTGTGTATCTTTTATGTTATCGATTCTATTATGTAATATAATTTGAACTTTTTAGGTAATGGAGTCTGGTCCTTCTAATCCTGTTGTACAATTATACCAACAAAACACGCATCATTCACAGACAGTATGGGATAGTTCTTCCACTATAATGTTGAATTGTCGGAGGAGGGAGGCAACTGCACAACATACTATCCCATTTGATCACCGCATTATTCCATATATTCAGGAGGCAGGTTTTCTTGGGGTTGCACAGATTGGTTTCATCCAGCTTGATTGGCACCTGATTACTGCTCTAGTTGAGCGCTGGAGACTAGAGACCCACACATTTCACTTGCCCTGTGGGGAATGTACGATAACGCTGCAGGATATTGCCGTACAATTTGGGTTACGAGTGGACGGGCAACCACTAACAGGCTCACTACAATATGACTGGAAGAATGTTTGTGAAGAGCTCTTAGGTGTTCTACCAGAGGATCTGAAAGGATCAAGATTGAGTATCCCTTGGTTGGCGTCCCAGTTTCCCGAATTACCTCCCGATGCTGACGACATCAGCGTACGTAGGTACGCACGAGCATACATCCTGCAGCCTGTCTCTTATACACATCTAGATGTGTATAAGAGACAGGTATTGGATTATTTATACATTTATTTTGTTACCATTTTATGTAAGAATATAAATTAATTGTATTTTTTATAATTTTAGATGGAGTGGTATATTAGTTGCCTTTGAACAGTCAGCAAATATGTTGCTCGTGTATAGAAAAATATTCGACATGCTGACGCCCAATCAGGTAGTAAATATGTATATAAATGAATATTTAAAAAAATTTATATGTATACTATTTTTTTTTTTTTTGTCAGGTTATTTGGACGTCATACACACAGATTTGGTCATCCTTACCTGATTATTGTCGTGATGGTGAAGACATCTGGTTGACTGTTAGCCCTCTTATCTGTCTCTTATACACATCTAGATGTGTATAAGAGACAGCGCTGGTACATACTCGTGGGGTGGTGCATGTCTTGCATGGTTGTACAGAGAACTTTGTCGGGCTTCCAATGCACAAGCGTTGGACTGTCTCTTATACACATCTAGATGTGTATAAGAGACAGTCTGATTATTGTCGTGATGGTGAAGACATCTGGTTGACTGTTAGCCCTCTTATATGTTTCCATATAGTAGAGTGGCATCATCTATATCGTGTGTTGAGAGAGCTCGATATGCGACAAACGATACCTTCGTTGTCCTATACACTCCCAGCACTACACCAGATCGATTTAAGAGGTAAGCACGACCAAGATTGACGTCAAATCCATGCGGAGTTTTTAACCTACTGGCATGGACGACGTGATCGTTGTGCAGAGGGAGAATTGACAGATGGGCCAGCTGTATCAGACGACTACTTTCCCTGGTACAATTTGATCACGAGGTGATTTATCTCACCTAACGGTGCTTACTATTACTTCATGGTAAGAGATTTAAAATCAGACATTTTCCATATATATAATATGAATATTGTTTAATATATTTTTTTAATTCTACTAAATAATTTTATCGGCGATGTTCAACAATATTTAGTGCAGAACAACTTACCAGAATTGGGTTCAATGTGTCAACATACCTTGGTCAACGTAGAAAATATTATTCAACAAACAAGACAACTCAATATTGTTGACACCGATTGAAGACGTATTCGTCGTAGACGACAGCGACAACAGGGTGAACCTAATTTAGAAGGACACGAAGACAACCCCCATGAGGAGTAAGAATCAGTGGGTCGTTTTTAAATCCCACATTGTATCATTTTCAAATGGAAATCTCAAAAGAACTAATTGTAAATATTCTTTAATATCATGGTACTTTTTTTAATATGAGTGCAAGATGTTTTCATTTTAAATTAAATATATAATTAAGTTTAACAATTAAAAAAATAATTATAAGCAATAACGAAGGAATTAAGTTAAGTTTAACAATTAACTTTTTTTAAAAAAATTATAAGTGAATCGCGTACCGGGTACACGAGTTCGCTTGACCGATCAACCAGTCAACTGACTGGATTAAATGGTACTCGTATACCGGGTACACGAGTATGCCACATGGAAATCGTGTACCGGGTACACGATTTCACTACCATAATTTTGTCAATACTTTCCCAAAACACCTATTTTTTAAAATACTTCCTCCAACCCTATTTTTGTCATTATTTATTAAAAAAACATTATTTAAAAAAAAAATCCATCATATCTTCCTTTCTTCTTCTCCTTCTTTTTCTTTTAATGCTTTCTTTGTTTTATTTATATTTTTTATTTTTCAACCTAATTCATTTCTTTTTTTAAAAAAAAAATAAAATAAAATAAATCTAGAATTAATGCTTTAAAAAACGTTTTAAAGTTATTTTAGGGAATTTTAAAAAATAGAAAAATAAGATAAACTATTTACACAAAATAATAATTTTTTTATAGAGGTAAAATTTTCTTTAATAGAGGCTGATAGAAGTTTATCAATATTCATCAGTGAGAAAAATTAATAATCACTAAACAGTGTCTATCGATATTTTTTTTATTGTTTTTATTAATAGTTTGACATTTTTTTTTATCTGTGAAAATTCTTCTCTAATTTTTTTGAATTCGTATTTTTTCAACTCAAATTTTGAATTTGGGTAATACTTAGTTGGTTAAATTTCAATTATTTTTCTTTTATTTTTTTTAAAATTTTTTGTTTGATTATTTTTAACTTTTAGGTGTACAATATGCTTCTCTTAGTTCTAATTTAGTCAAGTCAAGTTGACAAAATTTCAAAATCATTTTCTTTCTTTCTTTCTTTCTTTTTTTTTTAAGATGTTTCATGTTATATTTATTATTTTGAGTTTATTTATTTTATGTTGGTTTGATTAGTTAATTTTTTCACAATTTAATGGCTAAAATGATTAATCAATTATGATTAATTTAAATATAAAGCACACATTTATACAACTGACTAAAACTACAATGTTCATGATCTCATGACTAAAATGATTAATCAATTATAATGAATTCAATATAAAGTACAAACTTCTACAATTATAGACTAAAACTACAATGTTATTATCCATGATATATTGAAATAAATTGAACTAGAGATTGAGTTAATTGACTAATTGACTAAAATTAATTGTAATTGTAGTTTTAGTCCATTAATTAGTTGATTGAATTAACGGACTATAACTAATTAATTAATTAACTAAACTATAATATAATTATTTTGCTATGTTACTGGTTTAAATGATTTACAAGGTTTATATGTAACCAAGCCGACTTCTTAGGAAAAGAGCAGGACTTAGGTAATTCGACTATTAAATCATGAAAAAAAAATTAACTAATCAAACTAACGTTAATTTAACAGACTCAAAATAATAAATATAACATGAAACATCTAAAAAGAAGAAGAAGAAAGAAAATGATTTCGAAATTTTATCAAAGTCAAGACTTTACTAATTCATAATAAAAAAAAATTAAAAAAAAAGGCATATTCCACACCTAAAAGTTAAAAAATAATCAAACAAAAAAAATGAATTTAACAAACAAAGTATTACCTGAATTCAAAACTCAAGTTAGAAAAAATTACGACTGAAAAAAAAAAGAACGTTTTTTCAAAAGCATTAATTCTAAATTTAGTTCTTTTTTTAAAATAGAAATAAATTTAGTTAAAAAAAACAAAGAAAATATAAAGAAAACAAAGTAAACATTAAAAGAAGAAGAAAGAGAAGAAAAAAGGTAGACAGGTTGGGAATAAGATGGAAAATATCAATTTATATCCTCATTTGGAGATTGTATAATTTAAATTTTAAATTTTGGAGTTGTATCAATTTAAATCTTGCAATTTGAGATCTGTACCAATTTAAATTTCAAACTAATAATTATATCAATTTAAACCTTAAACTTTCATAAATATATCCATTTAAACTCTAAACATTTGTATCCAAATAAAACATAATGAACGATTTAGGTTGAAACAATTGGGTTTAAATTGATACACTTATAAAAATTCAGGATTTAAATTGATACAACTATTGGTTTGAAATTTAAATTGATACAGTTATTAATTTAGGATTAAAATTGATACAACATCTAAAATTCGGAATATAAATTGATTTTGAAAAAGACAAAAGAAAAAAAAAAATGAATATAAGACAGATGGAAGAAGAAAATTAAAAAAAAAAATGTAAATCTCAACCGCGGCAGGAAAAAAAAACGCTCTCCAATAAATTAATAATAATAATAAAATCATTATATAAACTTAAGGGAAAAAAGCTAATTTTAAATAACCAAATGCATATCCGATGGTCTTAGTAAATTTGCAGTTATTCTTATTTTCCTAGGGAAAAAAACTATTGTTTAATGTTGAGGTATCTATTATTGATGAGGGATTTAGATTTACAATGGCCGTTCTTAGTTATATGGAAGAATAAACGTTTTTCTAACAAATAGTAAATTGGTTTTTGAAAATTTCGCTGTGGTTTAATTTGGTTTGAGTGTTTGGAAAAGCTTTTAGTAAATTGTGGATTGTTTGATATAAATAAATGAGATATTTTTCTTTTAACTAGACTTTCGAATTTTATTTTATTTTGATTTCTAACTTTAGTCTTTATACTACTCAAATTATATTTATTATTTCAGTCTTTAAATTTAAAAATAAAATAAAATAATTAATTTGGTCTCGTTGTCTATAACTTGACTTGGAAAAAACTTGGTTGCAACCACTATTTTACCAAATTAAAAATTTCTATGTGACAATTTATTTTTTAAGGATTAAAAAATATTATTTTTTGTTAGAGGAAAGGGAATATGAAATTTGATGCAGCAGACTACGCCTAATCATTGTTCTTTTGTTTCCAACAAATTACTAACATAGTTTTGAATATGTTGCATGATTTGAAGTGATATATCTCAGAGACAAATATTTGGCAGATAGATAATTGATGGAAAAATGATCTAATAATGACCAAAATGATTGTTCTTTAAAAGTTCAAGAACTTTGCTTCACAAAATAATGATGATGTTTTGAAAGTTTAGGAACAAAATTATAAACATAAATTTAAAGTTTAAAAGCAAAATTGACATTTTAAAAAAACAACAAAATTAAACAAACATGAAATTATAGTCTATAACCCAAATAGTATTTTTAAACCTTTTCTAAATTTTATTTCTCTGACATTTGGAAGTATTGATAGATCAAGTCGAAAAAGAGAAAACGAAATATGGTTATTTCTAATAAAATTAACAATCACAAAGTTTCAAAGTTAGATCATAGAACGAATTTGTGTTCATAGAAACCGTAGAAACAATAATTAAGTAGATTGGTAGGTTGATATAAACGAACTCATATATATAATATATTCCTCTGTGAAAACTCATATAAATTTGGATGATTATCTCTCTTGAATGTATACGTTCCATTCAAGAGATAGAGTACGTCAATTTTCTTGACGTTGAAGTCTTAGAAGAATATTTTTAACTTTAAAAGATTCTAGTCCTCAAACTTAGAAAATTTATATATTTCAAAACCTCCAACATGAAATAAAGAGTTCCTCTATTTACAAAGTCTTCCATGGCAATGAGAGATTGGCCTTAGATGGCCCTTCAACCTAATTAGGTGAATTTTGAGCTTTTGTTGGTCTTTGGGCCATAACAATAACGAAATCATTATGATCTAAATAAACCAAGTCAGTTTATTCAATCTAATGACCATGACAAAAACATGTCATTAGTGAGATGGACCAATTTTTATCTGCAATTTCAATTAGAACACATGTCGGTTTTTAATTAGTCTCAAATTTGATTAATTATAATTCTATAATTAATTTGAGAAATGACTGTAATAACTTGTGATTAGTAAAAAATTCTCAATCAACGTTTTTAATTTATAATATGGGATCTTTCTCAAAAAAGAAAATCATAATATGTGATTGTGTGCTTTATTCATTGCAAATTTCATTGACTGTGTTCATTTCATTTATTTATCTTCCTCAAATTAGTTAGGTATTATTTGATGATTATTTAGACTTCATTTGTTGATTATTTTATTTTAAATTTTAACTTCTAAATATTAATTATATAAGTTTATATGTTTTGTTATTCACTTTCTATCAATATTTTAAAAAATCAAGTCAAATTTTGAAAACTAAGAAAAAAAACATACAAATAGTTCTAGGCTCTATTTGGTAACCATTTCATTGTTTTTTTAAAAAAAAAATAAAATTGAATTTATTTTCTCACTATTTCTTACCATGATCTGTATCTTTTTCTTAAATACAATAGTTGAATTTTTAGTCAAATTCTAAAAACAAAACCAAGTTTTTAAGGTCTTGAATGGTAACTATTTTGTTTTTTTGTTTTTGTTTTTTAAAATTAAGCCTATGGACACTACTTTCACCTTCAAGATTCTTTTTTTGTTATATATCTTTCACCAATGGTTTAAAAAACCAAGTCAAAGTTTGAGAACAAAGAAAAAGTAGCTTTCAAAAAGTTGTTTTTGTCTTTGAAATTTGGCTTAGAATTCAACCATTGTACTTAAGAAAGATAGTAAATCATTGTAAGTAATATAGATAAAATAGACTTAGTTTTAAAAAACTGAAACTAAAAACCAAATGGTTACTAAATGAGGTCTAAAAGTTATTTTTTTTAGTTTTCAAAATTTGACTATTTTTTAAATCATTGATAAAAAGTAGATAACAAATGAAGAAATTTGGAAGTGAAGATAATGTTTATAGGCTTAATTTTGAAAAACAAAAACAAAAAACCAAATAGGTACCAAACGTGGTTTTAATAACTTGTTTTTGTTTTTAGAATTTTGTTTTGAATTCGAGTGTTTTGTAAGAAATGTGAAAACTATAGTATGACGGTTCGAAAGAAATTTAAATAAATTTCGAAAAAAAAATTAAAAATGAAAATATTATTAAATGCAACCTTAGTTTTTTGTTTTTATTGTTTGAAAGTTATACTTATTATGTCACAGTTTTTTAAAATCATGTTTTTTTTTAAAATCTTTTTAGAGTGAGTATTTGAATTCTTAATAAAATTTAAAAAATAAAAATGTCTTAAGAAACTTTTTTTCTTAATTTTTAAAACATGACTTAAATTTTAAAAACACCCGTAAAGTAGTCACACAAATTAAAAATAAATAAATAAATAAATATTAGGTGGAACCATTAAACCCCATCTTTTAGGTAATTTCTATTTAAATCAACTGTTGATTTATGTATACATTCAAGAAAAAAATTATTGGCACTCTTCACTTGATCGCTGTAAACTACACAATGGAAGATATTATATTAGTAAAATTAAAGGGAATACTAAATTTTTTGTGTTCTTAATTATAAAATTTTTTTGCCCCATATTTTTCATCCATTGTTAGAAGTATTATTTTAATAGAGAAATTTTTGTATATAGGAAAAAAATTATCATATTATTTATAGAAATAGAAAAAAAATATTGATAGTCACGGATCGACTTCTATCAGCGATCAGTTTCTATCATGAAAGAGACTGATAGACTTCTGTCGGCCTCTGCCAACCTCTATAAAAAAAAAATTAAATTTTTACTATTAATTTTCAGTTTTTAAAAATTTTCCTTAATAAATATTATTGTAAAGAATTTTTTAAATAATTTATAATTTTTCAATTTTTGAAAATTGCCCTTAATAAATATTATTGTAAATCATTTTTTTTCTGACACATTGGTTCCATTTATTTAAAAATATATATGTGTACAAATGGTTCCATCCCGTATATCAAATTAATGTTTGAATTTTGAGTTTTCTGTCAATACACTTAAATTTAGAAATTTAATCCATGAAATTTCAAATCTTCTAAAATTTAAAGTTGAATACAAATTTCATTTGATATAAATATAAATTTAAATCAAATTAAATTAATTAATTTTTAAGAATTTTGAATTTAAGATAATATAATTATAGACGCATGAAATATTATTAATCAAATTAGTATGTAAAAGCGTACAAATGTGAAGAATAAATGAAATAGTTGTCTTCAATATCTTTTTCTTATCTCATCCTTTGGGTATATTGTTTGCAATTTCTCTTATATACCAAAGAGCGAAAATTATGTGGAACGTTGTTTGAAATCATAAATCATAATTTTGAAAATAAAAACACGAAAGATTAATGTAATTTCGAGATTGATGGTAAAAATTTTATACCAATTAAATTGTATTCAATGTTCATGTTAGTTAATTCACTTCAAACTTAATAACTCTAATGAGAGAAAAAAAAAGTTAAACTATTTACAAAATTTTTTAAAACGTTTACAGATAATAGTAAAATATCACAGCTGATTTGCAATACATTGCGATAAACTATTATCTGTATCTATCATGACATAGATAGACGTAGATAGATTTATCAAGATCTATTGTAAATAGATAGTGAAATTTTATTATATTTATAGATATTTTGATTTATTTTTCTATATTAAAAAATAAATAAATAAACAAACTTGTTATCAATCTCAAAAGTTGAACCTATCCATTCAACCATTAATCTTTGATATAAAAATGCATAAAAAAAATCTTAAACAGTAAATAAAATATATTTATATTACGAAATAATTTCAAAGGTACATAATTAACAACGTGAAAAAAAAACTAATTAGGAAAAAAATAAAAATAAAGAATATATATCTTATCGATATAATAATTATACTCCTAAATCAGAGAAAATCTACGGCGGCGATTAATAATTTGATACTCTGTACTCAAAATTAGCTACCGGAAGTTGCCTCCGACGACGGCGGAGAGAGAGAACAATATCTAATCCCTCCTCCGCCGCGGATGACAGCTCCGTCGTCTTCAACCGGCGACGGAGCTAAAATTGGGGGCAAAAGCAATGCAAGCAAGCAAAAGCATGGCGGAAGAAGCGCCATCTTCTTCAACATTGGAACTACTTCTCTTGAACTTCGGATACTTAGCTTTATTGCACTGGATTTGCTTCGTCGTCGCTGCCGCTACCACCGCCGCCTGCGGCGGCTGAACTTGCTGGTGCTTCCTTCTCAGTGTTTCTTCCACTTTCGACACCATTTTTATTAAAAAAAAAACTCTAAAATTACAAAAATAAATAAAGATTTTTCAGGAAATGATCAAAAGAGGCTTAATTCGATTTGTGCTGTGGGGAACATCCCTACATAAGCACCTCGTTTTATAGTGTCTGAGGATGACGAAAATACCCCTCCCAGTTGGGCTTAATTTCTATTTCGTTCTTATCCCCTTTGAAATAATATTTTAAGGAAATGATTTAAAAATATATTCAGATTGATTTTAGTTTTTATTTAAAAATGGTTTTTCCTTGCTTGTGTTTGGACTAGATACATTTTATCCTACTGAAATTGCAGTCTATGGGTGGGGCCTCTAAACTTCCTCGCTTCTAATTCTTCATCTCAATAAACAGTACCTAAATTGTTGCCTACAGAAAAAAATAATAATAATAAGAAGAAAAGAAAAATTACCAGATGCTGGTTTGATAATAATTTTATTTTTCTATTTATTGCTTTGATCTTAGATCTAGATGGTTTTACTTATCTATCATTTTTTAACAAATTTTTGGTGCTGCATGACTTCCATCACAAAGAAAAATTAACATTTAAAATTATTTTTTTAAATAAAAAGAATTTATCGCAAAACAATTTGTGATTGGACATTTGGATCAATTACGAGATGGATACATATTAGAGAATAAAAAAAATATTTTAATAATTAAGAGCGGGAATTTCAACATCTAATCTTATATGTGCCGCAACTAATTCAACTATGGTTAGATTTTTTTAAGTGTCGTAGGATTGGCTCTATAATATCGTATGTAGATCTAAAAATCTTAGTTTACTTTTGAAAACCAAAGCTAAATACGTTTCTAAATTTATGAGAAAACAAAAGAGTTAGATCTAGGAAAATTATTTTAAATTACAAAACTGCTAAAATTGTTTACAAATAATAACAAAATATTACATTCTATTTGTACGATAAACTACTATCTGTGTCATGATAGATACAAATAGTAGTCTATCATCGTCTATATGCGATAGTAAACTTTTACTATTTTCATAAGTATTTTGGTTTATTTTCCTATGTTTGAAAACAACTCATGTCATAAATATCTATTTGTGTCATGATAGATACAGATAGTAGTCTATCATTGTCTATATGCGGTAATAAAATTTTACTATATTCATAAATATTTTGATTCATTTTCCTGTATTTGAAAATAACTTTTGTCATAATTCTAGGAGAAAAAAGCAAAATTGCTATCAAACAAACCTTAAAAGATCAAATATTAATTCAATATCCAAAATACTCTTATATATATATATATAAATAATTATTAGACATTAAATTATCATTAAGAGCTAAAATGAACTTAACTTTTAGTGGTATTAGTATATATTCTCTTCCTAGAAGTTGGAGATTTAATCTTTCATCCACCGTTGTTGATATTAAAAAAAAAGAAAAGAAAAGAAAAAAACAAATTGGTATAAAGAGATTAAAAACCTCACAACCTAAAAGTAAAGGTGCAAACAAATATATAATTTGTTTCTGCATATTAAATTAATTTTATAATTGTAGAATATATTTAGATATATGGCTCCAAATTTCCAACGGCCGTATCTTTGAACCATAGATTGAACTTCTTTTAAAAACTATATAATAACTTTTTTTTCCATATTAAAACTATATAATATTTGTGAACTGTATAATTATATACTAAACCACCACTCCCCAATCCATATTGATATGTCTTCAATGAAATGATTGTGTAAATATAAATATCATAAATAGAAGCATTGGATTCTCTCTTTAAGTGGATTGGGTAGCTAATTAGCCATATATATTCCATGACATGAGCTGGGTTTTCTTTTTTATTTATAAATAGTTACATTAATTAATTGTGTTTCTAAAACAACAACATAATCCAACCTATAATCTTAATTAGTGATATAATATTAACTGAGTTAACTTGTGAATTATTTTCAGATTGACACATGTTAATTAGTAACATATGTTTTTTAATATTTAATTATATATATATATTAATCTTTTTAACATATTAGGATGCAACTTATAAAATAGTAATTTAAAAAACGACAGTGTTGATGTCAAAATTTGAATAGTAAAATAGGCAAGAGGTTTAGGTGACAACTACGATAAATTTATAATTTGGAGAAGAGAAGACCTACAAAACAACGAAAAATGGTTAAAAATGGTTATAAGAACTATAGAGTGAAGAAAAAGTCAAAAGCTTAAGTTTTTGATGATGTTCAAGTTCAAGTTCACTCATATGGCGTTATAATAATGTATTTATAGAGAAAATGACTTGGAGTTTTCTTTTTCCTCGTAAGATTAAGTAGAAGTCTAACTTATTTTTCTTAACTTTTGACATATTTCGTTAGGTTCAATCTCATCAACAATAGATAGATTAAACGAAAGAGTAAAATTAGAGTTGATGATATATTATAGGAAAAAAAGAAATAAAGAATTCAATGTTATTAGGGTTTGAAGGAGATTGTGATGGAGAATTTGTCATGTTATATTGAAAAGAGAGTTCTTCATGTGCAACACCCATGTGATCACGTGTTATTGTTCCTCTTGTCTTCATCCCTTTGTAGCATGTTGTCTCATTGGTCTCTCTCATCAAGTCTTCTTTCTCTCTCACTCCCCTTTTTATTTCAAGTCAAGATGCATGTATGCATTATCGAACTGAAATTAACTTAAGAATCAAGAATTTTGGGAATATTGAGAATATGTTTTGTGTCGTCGTTTATGAGTTGAGGTAAGAGATTCAAATCCGAAATCAACTTTAATTTATTTAAGCATATAGTAAAAGTATTTTAAAATGTCATTGAAGAAGATGAATCTAGTCATATACTTAATTTTAAAAAAATAGAAATTAACATGCAAGGGGTCTATTGAATTGTTTTTCTTTTATTTAGTGACTTTTTTTTTATCATTAAAGTAGTTTCCACACTCAGCTAAAAGTTTTTGTTCAATAAATAACACTATACCCTGATACTAATTTAAATAGATGTTATATTAAAAAAAAATCAAAATTTTAAGCTAATTATTAAATATTAGGTATAATGATTTTTTTTTCCAATATAGAAAAATAAACCAACTTATTTACAAATATAACAAAATGTAATTGTCTATCGATGATAGACATTGATAGATGCTACATTTTAATTTGTTTTGAAAATATTTCTAATAGTTTTGTCATTTAAAATAATCACTATTTTCAATTAAAATAATTAGTCTCGAAAAACCATCAAATAAAAATTAAGAATCTTAAGATTCTTTCTAGTAATAATTTCGTTTTTAACTTGTAGTTTTGAAGTTTTGTTTGTCTGTTCATTATTTCTTCAATATGGGTTTTCACCTTCATGAAAAAAGAAGTTTGAATTCTGAATGAAATTCTCAAAATAAAACGATTTTTTTTATAAAAACAAATAAACTAAGAATTCAAAGGCTTGCTTTACAAAGATAAAAACCATGAGAAAATAAACATAATTTTCAAAAATAAAAACTTGAAAGTCAAATATTCATCCCACTTACCTAAAGTACTTAAACTTTTATCTATCCTTAAATTATCTCAATTTTCTTGATTTTAGACTTTTCAATTGTACACTTTTATCTATCCTTAAATTATCTCACGAAAAAGAAAAATATTTTAAAAAATATTGGTTTTTATTAACGGTTTAAAATACATTTTGAAAATATTCCAAAAAACTATTTTAAGAGATTGTCAAACACTTTCATTTTTTTTCTAAAATAATTTCTTTTCAAAATTAAATATTTAAAAAGTTAAATCAAGTGCACCTTATTTTTAATGTATTATTGTCAATTAAAACAATTTCCTAACAGAATTTTAAATTTTTTTAATAAAAATTTCGTATTATTAAACAATCGCTTTGTCAACATATTTAAACACATGTATATGATATGTTGTGTTCAAATGTTAATTGATACATAAAAGAATTCAATCCAACCGCTAAAAAAAATCAAGAAGTATCTTCTTTTCAAGTGTACGTGTTCAATAAGTTTTTAGAAAATAATAATGTATAAGAATTTTTAATATATTTAAAGTAAATTTGTGGGCAAAATGGCATACAGTCATAGGTGACCTAAATTTTAAGTCCAAAATGAAATCCGTCACACTTTTAAAATCTTAACTTTTTTTTTTAAAAGCAAGAAGAAGACACTTTTTGTGAAATTATCATAAGGACTACTGTGCACACGGGAAGGATCTTCATCTTACCCTCGTTACTCGTTCTCGCTTTTCTCTCTCTTTTATGTATTCTTCTTCATGATGATTAAATGTCAATCCTCTTTTCTCTCGAACACAAGAACAAGATCTATAAATTAGGTGTTGGAAACAAAACTAAAAGAACAAACGAACAAAGAAGACACAAAATCAAGAGTGAAAAACTAAAAAGCGAAGTGTAGGAGAAAGAGCTCGACGTCAAAACACTATCAAGTTAATATGGTAATTTAATCTAACATTGACATTAACAAAAAGATTATATAACATTAGTTTTTAGGGTGGGTCAAATCTCATTTAGGCTATTATTTTAGCTCAACATACGGAAAAAGTTAAAGGACGAAATTAAGGTAAATTTGGACCTTAGCCAATAATTTGCATGGTTCTTATTTAAATGATCATCTATGAAGCACAGATACTTTATGTGAGGTAAAGAATCAGTCAGTTATGTATCGGATACCGATACTTCTAGATATTCATAGATACGTATCTGACACGTGATTTGACGTATCTATAATTTTAGATACTTTCCAGATATGTATCTAACACGCGATTTGACGTATCTATTTCTATGTGTATTTTTTTTTTTAAGAAAAAAAGTAACTCATCTAATCTTTCCCAATCTAAAATTAGGCAATTTGTTTAAAAAGCTCACTACTCGAGTCCAAAACTAAAAGAAAAATAAATAAATAACGGACCAAATCATAGACTAGAATTATATAATCTCTATCTCATTTGAGTCCCCACAAAGTCCGCCAAAATATAAACCATTTGGATGTCTTTAACAATAAGTTCTTCGTTTATTTTCATACTTATCTCTAATCTTCTTCTTCTTCTTTGCGATATGAGTCACTTTTCTATTGCATTTTATTAACTATTGTACTTCAACATCTTAAATGTTGCTTTTTTTGTATTGTATTTCAGTGTTTATATTCTATTTTGTACTATTGTTATTAACTTATGTACTAAATTTATCTATATCCTAGATTTTTTTAAAGAAAAAATGTATCTCCAACGTATCAGTATCCTCGTTTTTTAGAAACATATATATTAAAGAAATATATAAAAAAGTGACGTATCCTCAGACGTATCCGTATCTTATGCTTTTAGAAATTGATGAATTATCGTATCCGATTATATCTGTATCATATAATCGTATCTGTATCTGTGCTTCATAGCTGATCATGAATCATATGCTTTTATGCTAATTCAAAGAATAAGACCGTTTTGTTTTCTGTAATTTCTTCATCACATTGGTCATTTGCTTTCAAATCAAATCAACCCATGAATCTCATTTTGTCAAAGAAAAAAAATAAGAAAGTTTGATTGAACGTCAACTCATGAAAAGACCCCTTGGGCGTGTGATGATTAAATCGCCAGCTCTAACCATTAATTATATACTTAGGTCACGTCATATTCTAAGGTTAAATTTAAATTAGAAATTAAGTTTTGTTAAAAAGGATCATATAAATTAAGCTCTCAATCCCTAAACCATTATTTATTTTTAATTTTTTATTTATGAAAATGGAATTTTAAACTCTAAATTTATTGTTTTATTATTTAATTTTTACTAATATTTTTAAATACCAAAATAAATTTTGAAAATTTGAAAAAGGTTGGAGTCATTTGATCCATTAATTTATTAAATTGGTGTAAACAATTCTACTTCAATACTACAAATTATTAAACTTGCACATTTATAGAGTAAATTCATTTTTTTTTAATTTTTTTAATACTTTTCACATTTATCAAATAATTTTGTCTTACTTTCTCAATCTACTTTTCATAATTATCTAGAAACTCAATCTTACTACTCTAAACCCACTAACTTCAACATATTAACCTCAGATTTATTTACTCCACTCAATGGCCAAATGTCCCATAGTTATAAAATGTAATTTTTCTAAACCATCATAGGTTGAACTAGTGGTAAATAAATGACTAATAGGATATGAGTTCATCCATGGTGGCCATCTACCTAATATTTAATATCTTACGAGATTCTTTGACACCAAAATGTTGTATGGTCAGACAAGTTGTCCCGTGAGATTAGTTGAGGTTTGAGTAAACTAGCTCAAACATTCGTGGATATAAAAAAAAAAGTTTTTGAAGAAATCAAGTCTTATACTTAAGAAAAATGTAAGGCATTTTAAAAAATTGAGAGGAAATATATTTCATTCTAAAAAACAAAAAACTAAATGGCTGCCAAAATAGACCTAAACTTTATCATTTTTATCTATTTTGTTAGATGTTGGAAAAACTAGAATCAGATTTTTGTGTCGTGGAACATTACTACCTTGAAAACAAAATTGGTAAAATGTTAGTGTAAATTTGTATAAATCAGTTGCTCCTTAAGAATAATCAACACATACTTTGGATGAGCGTTCGTTATAGACGTGTTGGAATCGAGATGAACTTTCCTCAGAGAAACTTAAAAAGGAAAGTAGATGAAGATGTCCCTTTCAAGTTTCAAATGTATATAGAACTAAAGGCTACAAATGTTCACAAGTTAAAAGATAAAGGAAATAAAAACTATTTATTATAAATATGTTAAATTAAGTGTATTGTAGATATCCAAGTTTAGTGTCTTAAAGACAACATTTGTCAAACTCCTATCACCACATGTGTCACCTTACATGTTAGCCATGTGTCTCATACCTATACGTTATTAGTGTCCATGTAAACTATCTCATACTTACTATTTTGCCTATAAATAGAGGCATTTGGTAGATCTTTAAAAACTACATACATTGGTGAAAATTTAATGTATTTTGGAGAAAGTGAAGAATTTTGGAGGAATCTCATGTTTTTATATTTATTTTATTTTATTTATTTATTTTAATATTATATTTTCTTGATATCTATATTCCCAGTGCGCATCATTTTTATGACACATTATCAGCACAAGCTTCTTTCATTTCCCCCCGCTGAAGGTAGGTATTAAAGATATGTCGTTTTCCCCCCTCTTCGTTATAATTAATAAATTAAATATTGTTTTGCATATTTAGTACATATTAAATTTCTAATATAAATACAATGCTTTGTGATAGTGTTGTCACGACAAACCTTACGAAATTAGAATTCGCAACCTTTGACATTAATGACAAAAATTATTTGTCATTGGTACGTGATGTCGAAATCCACCTGGATGCTATAAACCTTGGAAAAACAATTAAAGAAAGAAACACAACATCCAGTCAAGACAAAGCAAAACCTATGATTTTTCTTTGTCGTCATCATTTCTATGAGAGATTGGAAATGGAATATCTTATGATAAAAGATCTCCGTATCTTGTGAAATTTTTTTAAAGAGAGATATGGTCATAAAAAAAACAATTATTCTTCCTAAAGCTCGTTATGAGTGAACGTATTTGAGACTACAAGATTTCAAATCAGTAAGTGATTACAAATCCATAATATTTAAAATCAGTTCGTAATTGTTGTTATGTAGAGAAAAAATTACTGATGTTGATATGTTAGAGAAGACATTTTCTACATTTCATGTCTCGAATACGCTCCTGCAGCAGCAATAGAGGTGTACATAAAATCATCAAAAATCAATTTGACCAATTGAAACTTACTGAATTAAGATCAGTCGGTCGGGACTAGGGGTTGGTTGACACACATACACACACGCACGCACGCACACACGCATATAGAGATGTCCACGGGGTGGAGCGGGGCCGGGGATGTCATTCCCCATCCTCTTCCCCGCTCCCCATTTCATTCCCCATCCCCGTGAAATTTTACACAGGGATCAGGGCGGGGATTCCCCGCGGGGAATTTTTCTCCGTTACCTTTTTCTTTAAAAGAAAAAATCAATTAATTTAAATCACTAATGTGAACAAATTTTAGTTAAATAATTAACTTTATCGCTAAATTGTTTATTATATTAGTTTTACATGACAATTTGAATTTGAATTTAAAGATAAATTACTCAAATTTTGGCATAAAAAAGCTAATTAATTTCTTTTAGTAGAAAAAAAATAAATATAAATTAAATTAGTCACAAGTATAATCTAAATTTAAATATTCAATTTAAACATATTCACTATCCTGTCTCTTATACACATCTAGATGTGTATAAGAGACAGTCTCTACATGCAGTCCCCATCCCCGTAGAAAAATTGGACATCCACGTACACACGCACATGCATCTACACCCACCCCCACCACACACCCATACCACACCAACACCCACACCCACGCACCCACACACACCCACACCCATGCACACCCACGCACGCACGTGCACACCCACACACGCACACGCACACGTGCACACAAACACACATGCGCACACGCACACATACACACGTGCACATACACATACATGTACGCGCGCGTGCACACATACGCACACACACGTACACGCGCACACACACTCGTACACACGCATACACACACGCACATGCATACACATAAGCACACTAAGAACAAATTTACCTCCACCCCATCATTTGGATATTGAACCAGAAAAATAATTAAACCCCAAAATTAAAAGCAAAATCAATGATCAGATGGCAGCAGTAAAATAGAGATATCAAAAACCTATTCCCCTCTTCTGTTTGCCTTCTTCTTCAAAATAAGGTCCAAGTGAATGGAGATTTTAAACCATTATGGTCAATCACCAAAAATTTCATCATTGGAAAATGGAATCTCCTCTGAATGGTGATAGTCCTCTGAACGTTTAGGTAAAATAAAAAATGGGGTGGTCCTCTAAATGACAACGATGATTCCCCTCTAAGTGTTCCTCTTAGCTTCAGCCGAATGGCATGTGTGACTCTTCTTCTTAGACGAACGACAGACTAAACGAGTAAAAAGACTAAACCCTAAGTAAATGGTTCTAAAAATAACCTCTTGTGACTAAATCTTATTTCGTTGCAGATTATTGCGACAAAAGCCCTTTTCGTCACAATGCGGGCTTGCAACTAAACCCATTTCATCTCAAACCCTTAGATTGGGTGCCAAATAACTCATCCAATTAATTGAGCTAACATGTGTCGAAATCATTTTTCATTACTTATTGCGACGACTTTGAAATACGTTGCATGCCACTTGCGACGATTCAAGTGTTCGTTGCACACCACTTACGGCGATTAGATTTATTCGTTGCAAGTTTGCGACATATTAATTTTTGTTGCATGGATAGAGATGAAAGATGTATTTGGTCGTTATAGTTGCGACGCAGTAAATTTTTTCGCTAGATATTTGTCACTAAAAGTCATGATTATTGTAGTATTTTACAGGGACTACCCTAATATTATAGCTTAGCCACTAAGTTAATATTCTGAATATTAAAATAGTGAAACATATTTTTTTTGTTTCTTTTTCCATTGTGCAACTAGTAGCTTCAATTTTTCTTCCTCTTTAAAGTTGGTTAGGCATTTGGAGGTAAGTAGAGGTTTAATGTTTGTATATTATTTGTGCAAGACGATTCTATGCTTATTGGTTTTCTTCTTCATATCTTGTGAAAATATTGTTAGGCATTTGGAGGTAAGTAGAGGTCTAAATTATTTTTTTGTTATCTTCCTTATTATCATTTTCTTTGTTAATTTCACATTGTGAACTTTGAAACTTAGTTTCTTATGGCTGGACATTTTGGTTTATATTAGCAATATATTGTGTCACAGAGGTGCTTTGCTCTATGGCTTGGAATATCTCTTGTTAGGTATATTTGCAATGACTTAGCAATAATGAGTTTTATCTATAGTTTTGGTTATTAGCCTCTTTGTGCTTGATTTCTTTGCACTGTGTTATATACTTCTTATTTGTTTTGTTTCACTTTCTGTAAAGACTAATTTATTAGACTTGACTTTTTGTGTTTAATTTTCAGGATTAATGGTCATGAAAATTTCATTCATGATATACATGTGGTATGTTATTCAACTCTTACTCTCTCCTTGTAGTTTGGGATTGATTCAAAGTGTTTGAATTAGGTTTAAGATTGTTTGGATAGTTTTTGGTGCTCAAGTTTCACTATGATCATTTTGAACTCTTTCTAAATGTTGAACATAGTTTATAACTCTTGGAAACTCTCTGTTGTAGTTTAGAACTGATTCACAATGTTGAATTAAGATTTAATATTGTGTTTTTATGAGGTCTTATGAATCCACTGAAGTGGTGAAACTACCAAACAAATTATTGATATTTGATTAGTGGTAAAAATTGTAATGTAGTTACTCGTCACAGTACTTTGTTATATTTTCTTCCTTTGTAAAAAATTTACCAAGTTTCGTTATTAGTTTGCTTATATTGGTTTCTTTTGAGACATTCCATAGTTCCATTGTATATATTTAGATTTTTTTTTTTAAAAAAAAACATTATCAACTTTATTCTTATATACAAAAATTGTTATTTATGTTTGTACCAATTTTGTATTAGAATAGGATTGGTTGATGATGGAAATCATGTGTAATGGCAAGGTACAAAGAAATAATAAACTATCGAGACATATTTTTATTGACAATATAAAAGCGTCAAAAATATGAAATTTCGTGACAAAAATATGTCATGATAGAACATTTTGTTGACATAAAATATTTGTCATGTTTAAGATATTCTTAACAATAAAAAATGCTATGGTTAAAATATTCTTGACAAGAAAAAAATAGCACAATTTTTTTTTTGACATTTTATAACCGTTTTCAATAACTATAACGCTACAATAATAAGCCAATTTTGAGTCAATTGATGACAACGATAACATGTCTTAGTAAACTTGACAATGACAGTTTATAATTGGTAGTGATTATTCATTGTTGGCAATTAAATATTGTCATTAGAAGATTAATTATGAATTTTTTTAGGAAAATTATTTTAAGTGATAAAATTGTTGAAAATATTTACAAACAATAGCAAAATATCACAGTTTATCTGCGCTAGACCGTGATAGCTTACTCTTTGTGTCTATCATGATACAGATAGACACAGATAATAGTCTCTTATGGTCGATCACAGATGGACAATGAAAATTTTCTATATTTGTAAATATTTTAGTCCATTTTTCTATATTTAAAAGTAGCATTTTTCGTAAACTGTTATTAATAGTCATATTTTTACAGACAATACAACGACATAAAATAAGTGTCACAAATTTTAATTTTGACACTTTTTAAATGTCATGAAATCCTAACTTTGTAGTAGTATAATCGTTTATGTGTTTGTTTCTTAATATTTACCTATTTTTCTATGTTACTTGTAGTTTCCCCATAAAAAATACTTTTAGCCCCTAAATGGTTAAACTGTTATAAAAGTAACAATTAAGTCTTTTAATTTTTGTTGGTGAAGATTTAGTTCTTATACTCTCAAATTTGTAACAATTTAGTATTTCGAAATCAAATATCAACTCTATTATGCAATGACTTAAATTTTATAGTTTATGTATAAAAAAATTGATTCTCGATCAATGTATTGATCTACACATGTAAGCAATTTTATTAAATCGTAATAATATTATTTAAAATTCAGAGATTGAATTGTTATTTTTATGAAAGTTTAGAGACAAAAAATAATTTTTAATTGAAGTCGTTAAATCCTCCATTTAAAAAAAATTACAATTTAATCCAATATTTTACCCTCTATAAACCATTAGTCAATCAAATAACGTTGTTTTCCATACAATTGTTGCACTACCATTCCGATTTAAGAAAACAAAAAAATTGATATAAAAATTTTGAATTTAATTAGCTCAATCGTTTGATTGGAATTACAACACTTATGATCAAGGGGCTGATGTGCGAAGCTTGCAAACTTTGTGGGTTTTATCGTAACAAATTGGTAAATTTAGGGGCCAATCAATAAAATTTAAAATTCAATGGTTGTAACAATTCTTATACTTCACGATGCTTTTCACAATTAATTTCTCTATCAATTATTATCATATCAATATCCATAATAATTTGTGTTATTTCAAATATTTCGTCAACATTTGAATAGTGTATCGAAAAAGATATGTCTCCTTGATCTTATTAATATTCTCGTGTGTTTCAAGTTACGAAAATATCGATAAACATGTCGATAGAATTACTCCATACAATAAGCTTAAAGATTTAAAACATATGCAAATGAATGTGTCATGTATTAGAGGAAAATAACAAGGCTTATAATATGAAAGGCAATAAGAGAAGGTGGGTGGTCCAATAATTGTATTAGACAATGAACTTTAAGGTGAGTACATGAACCCATAATTCTCAACATCAAGGGGCCATTGTTTTAGAAAATGGGATGTTTGCTACTTTGACTACACAACAATTTTTGGTTAGTTTTCAATGTCTATTTAAGTTACTTCTTCATCATTTCTTTACGGAAGATTTTCAAAAATTAAAAAAAAAACTAAGAGAAACTATTTATATAGAATAGAAAATTTAATCATCTTCTCCTTCTTCGTATATTATATAGACGTTGATAGAAGTCTATCAGTTTGATAAAAACTGATAAAATTCTATCATTGACAGAGGTTGATAAAAATCTATCAGTATTTATCAGTGATAAAAACGGATAGAAGTCTATCATTGATACAAATCAATCACTAAGTGATTTTTTGTTATTTCTATAAATAATTTAATATGTTTTTTATCTTTGAAAATTTTTCCTTTTTTTTGGTTCAATTGAAATTTTTGCCTCTTTTTTTGGGTGTATATATTTTTTAATGAGAAAGTATCTTTTTAGTCTTCAATTTTGAGTTTAATTTAAATTTTATTTGATCTCTAAGTTTCAAAATATTAAACTTTTACCCTTGAATTTTTAGTTTATTTCTATTTGCTCCTAGATTCAAAATGTTATATTTTTACCTTTGAGTTTTGAAGTTTATTTCAATTTGGTATCGATCACTCAAAGATTTACACATTCAAAGTTGATTTTTTTCCCATTAAATATCCATTTTGAGCCATTGGTGTTAATGTCATATCAATTAATTTAAAAGAATTAAATTTATTATAATCACATTAGTCTTCACTTATTTATACGTCAATATTAAAATTAATTAAAAATTTTACATCATAATTATTTTAAATTAGTTAACAAAAAGTTAACATACAATATTAAAGCGAGCATCAGTAAAAATTTGAAGGTAAAAATGTAAAATATTGAAACTTAAAGGACCCAATAAAAACTAAACTCAAAATTGTAACATTTTAAAACCCAAAAATCAAATGAAAGTGAGACCCAAAACTTTGGACCAACTTCTTTGTTTTAAATATTCTTTTATAAAAATAAAACCAATTATTTTTAAAATAATTTTCTATCTAATAACATTAATAATATTATAAATATTTTAAAATTGAACTTTGTTTTTATTATACAGTCTGGATCTTTGTCTTGGAATCTACCTAGTATCATTGGTTGAGTTCCATTATTGACTTAATTAATTATGAGACCAATTAAAACTTTTTAAAAAGATTCTTGGAATTTATTCTAAATACAGCTAGCATATTTGTATACATAATAATTCAGAATTAGCTCATGATTGCTTATTGTTTCCATTCATATAGGCAAATTTGGTGTTAATTGTGTTCTAGTTTTATGCCATTAGAAAATAATCTCGTTTACCTTCCCATATTATTGTTACTACTAATATTTTTCAAAATATATTTGTCAAATTTTTTTATCCATAAAAGAAATTCCTTTTTTAAAATTGGGATACGAATTTTGAAAATGTTCTAAATAAAAATGCTGTAGTTAAATAAGCATAATTTTTAATAATATACAATAATAAAAAATAAAGAAAGTAAAATGATTAGGGCCTTACAACTCTGGGCCTTCACAAAAAAGGCTTCAGCCCAATTTCGTCACCGGAGCCCAATGGCTGTTATGGGCCTAAAGGCCCATTTACAACGATTATGGGCCTTTCACCAAACAGTTTTAACGGGCCCAGAGATTTACCTGCGGCCTTTGGCCCACGACATTTCCTCCTTACTACCACCGGCGATTCCTGTCTACCTCCTCCTTGCTTTTCTATGCCACTTCTGTAATTAATATTTTGGGTAAATATCAATTTATATTCCTAAACTTTGAGAATTATATCAATTTAAGTCTTAAACTAAAAATTGTATCAATTTTAAATCTTAAATTTTGAGGATTGTATCAAATTAAATCCTTATCTTTGAGATTTGTATCGATTTAAATAATAAACTAATAATTATATCAACTTAAACCCTAAACTTTCATAATTGTATCAATTTAAACGGGAAAATTAAAAAGATATTGTCTTTTTAGAAACTATTTAGAAAAATATTGTTGTTTTCAAACTATTTGTAAAAATATTGTTGTTTTTTTTTTTTAAAATAAGTCGAGGGTTGAAAATTCAACCTAGATAGATCGAATTTTGAACCCTCGACCTTCATTTCATTTGTACGTCAAACTTTGAACCCTCGACCTTGCCCTTCCTAACATTATTATTGAGTCTGTTTAATTATCATTTCGGAGACATTCCTCTATCAAAAGATCGTATTTCTAAATTTTCATAAGGTCCCCTGGAATTCCTTCCAAAGCTTGTTGAATAATTTTTACAGATTCTGTCATCTCAGCAAGTCTGACTAAATAACGAGCTAATGAATCTCCTTCTTTTTGCCACTGAACTTCCCAATCAAATTCGAGAGTGAGATTATGAGAGAGAGCGAGAGTTTGAGAGAGCGAGATTTTGAGAGCGAGA
>NC_052356.1:48331534-48356527 GCF_009727055.1 Benincasa hispida | reverse complement strand
TACAAAAAAAATTACGCACAAGTATGCACATAAATTGTACAGCTCCTAAATAACTGAAACACAAAATATATTATTATTAGAGAATATTAAAGACAAATACAATAAAAATGGTGAATAAAATAATCAATTAGGTTAGTGTAATGTTTACCTTGTTCAGGTTGAAGCAGATCAAAGACAGTATCAATACTGGTTGACTACAATGTGTGGGCTGTCCTAGCACTCACAAAATTTTGTCTTCTCCACCTAAATTTTTAAATTGATAAATTCAGAATTTAAATTAACTAGAATGTGATATAAAAATTAAATTGAATTAAAACAACATTACAATATGGCTCGTCCAACTAACTGAGGTCATTAAACAGCTGTGAGCCATTGTGGAATAGCTTCAAGCCAAGTAGTCAAAAATTGAGATACATACTTATCTCTCGAACCTCAGGTCTTGTTGCTTTTGCATAGTTTGTCTATACAACACATAACCAAGTCATGCTCCATCCTTTCTCATGATACCGGCCCGCATTATGAAGTGTAGCTAACCAGTTGGCAGGAACATCTCATAATTGTGAACAAAATGACTTGATTTATACTGATAATAACAGATTCCACCACTCCATTGTTAGTATATAGTCGCGCATTATTTTATGACCTGGTTTCCTCGTCTGCATCATATGTGAGCTTCACGAATTTATATTCCTAACCATATTAATTTAACCTCAATCGCTTAATCGTTCGTCGTAGGTGGGGTCGCACCGAGTACAGTTGACCAAACTTACATAACCAGACATCGTACAATCACTACGGTGTGACCGGGGCTCAACCGTCAACAGGTAACACCCCAACAATACGACTTTCTATGTTCTTGTAGAGTGATACGTTGGCACTCTCTACAGACAAGGAATTAGTTATGCGTCTCGAGCCTCCATCTACTCAGACCAAGCTGTGATTAGATGATAGTCCTCAACTGGAATAAATCTATGCCCCTCTACCGAGTCTGCAAGATATTCCTCCAGTAGTACGATTCCGTCTGCCATACAATATTATGATCGTATGAATTATGGATGGTTCGTACACAACATCCGGAATCAACAAGTCAATGGTTAAAGTTTGAAAGAAAAAATATTAAAATTGAGATATAATATAATAGTAGAGAAAAGTTGAGGGTAAGAGAAATAATGTAAAACTTTATTGACTACAAAAAAAAAAAACAAAATTGAATTACAATAGATTATAATAAAAAAACTTGATATAAAATGAAAATAATAAAAAAAAATTGAATACAATAAAGATGGAATATATAATCTTAAAAAAACTTATTTATTATTCAATCGCCTAACTATCTGGAGCCTGTCTTAGTAACGAAGGACACTCCTTCGATTATGTCCTAACTGGTTACAAAATCCAATCTTGTCGAGTGCTGTTTCTGTCCAATCCATTTCTCGTTGTGAATTAACGTGAACTTTCGGATCACCAGGTCTTCTGTCTTCTCAACAACGATGGATCAGGATGTAAGCCGGGCATATTAGGGTGCATGATCCAGTAATCTTCATGCGATACAGGTTGAAATTGAGGAGAGTAACATTCAGCATACGTTGACAATTTGTAGTAGTCCTCAATAAAATCTTCGTAGTTCATGTTAAAATGTGAGCAAACGACCATAAAATGCGAGCATGGAATGCCGAATGCTTGCCACTTGTTATATGAACAGTACCGCTACTTTTTAGGACTTGTTACATGAACAGGTTGAAATTGAGCATGGAATGCCGAATGCTTGCCACTTGTTACATAATCTAATATATTCGAAGTGCTAAAAAATATTTTTAGGACTTGTTGGACGATAAATTATCCAAAAACTCAAAAAGTTTATATATATATATAACATACTTTGTAAAAATTAATAATAAGTTTGGATTAGTTCGTGTTGATTTGAGTTGTTTAGGTGAACTTCTGAATCAATCCAACTCATAAAAAAATTGCATTTATTTAAGTCCAATCCAACTTAATGAGTTAAATTTCCAACCTAAATCATAGGTAATGAATTGGATTGATTAGATTTTTCAGATCATTAGGTTTTTTTAACACCCTTTGTTAGTCAATGGAGAATTGGGAATTTTCTTCCATTGTGTGTTGTATACAAATTTTCAGCCTCATCCTCACCTCACCTCACATAAAGGACATTTTCAAAGTTTGGTTTCTTTTGTTAATACATTGCATTGCCATTAAAAGACCCCTGATTTGTTATTCTATGACTAGTTTGTAGATGGTAAATAATTACAAATAGAATGATAAGTCATATTGGCCCTAAAATAATACTCTCTAGTTGTGGATGCTAAATTACAAATAAAATGATAAGTTGTATGGCTTAAGACAATACTCTCTTTTTGTTTTCTAAAGTTTAAATTCTATTTTAGTTGATGAACTTAGTTTCTAACCCCCTTTTTTTTTAACTACTTTTGTTCATACTTTTATCTTAGTTTTAACAAATTAATAATGTCACTTTCAGCGTGTATCAACATACAAATACTATGAATTCAAGCTAAATTAGTTAGAGACAAAAACAGTGCAAACTGAATTTTATGTATGAAATGATTATTTCATAAAATTTTAGAGACTAAAATAGATATTTTGAAAATTTAGAAACTAAAGACGATAAAGTTGAAAGTATAAAGACCAAAACAAATATTTTAAAATATTAAGAACTAAAATATAACAAACTTGAAAATTGAGGGATTAAAGGGAGATTTGAACTTTTTCTTTGTATTAATGATGTTGACAATTGATATAATATATATGACGATCTAAAAATTGGTTATAAAGCATGCTAAATTAACCAAATTTTTATGACTCATTAGGACTGACTTTGGGGCTATTTGGGGCGCAGAGTTGAGATAGGATGTCTGGATTTCATATGTCTGCGGAGTTCATATATCTGTGGAGTTCATATGTTTGTGTTTGGGGGGTAAATTTATGTGATCCAAGTTTATATGTCTGTGTTTAGGGTGTATAGTTGAGTTCATATGTCTGGGTATCTAATGCAGTTTTTTTAACTCTAAATAATATGCTTTTATGATTATTATTTTTGTTTTGAAACTTTTTTATTCAATAATTCTACCCATCTTGGTTTGAATAAAATATGGATTGCAAATTTTTTTTTTTAATTTTGAAAATTTTTCTTTCTTTCTTTCTTTCTTTCTTCTTTCTTTGTTGGACAATGAACAACAATTAATCTATTACATTTCTTGTAGAGATATGTTTAAATAAAATGAGAAACCAAAGCGAAATCAAACTTTTAATTCTAGCTAATTTTTCTCCATGAATTTCATTATCATCTTCTTTTTCTCCTTCTTCCTATTGTTACTCTATATTTTTACCATGTCATGAATTTTTTTAATTAAATCTCCCTCATCATCGTAACAACCAATGGAATGTCACCACATGTTTTCAATAGTTTCACTTTCGTTTCCTCTAAATTTGGAGGATCATCAAAGAACAAATCTCTATTTTTCACTAATTTTTGTTGAAAAATGTTCAAGGAATTTTTTTTTGGTTATATGTTACATACTTTTCAACTACATACATACTTTTCGTTTAAATATTCTTAACACTCATTTGATATGTGAATTCAATTAAATAAAAATATTTTTTTACAAATATTTACGTATAAATATTGCACTTAATGTAGAAAAAATAATATATTTTTTTATATAACCAACAACCCTACAACATACTTTAACAGTCATCAGTCATATAGTAGTTGGAAGTGGTTGTCGAAGTTGATTATCAAAGATGATTTTTGCTGGAGTTTGTAATCGAAGGTGGTTGTCAGAGCCTGAAGTTTGTTGCATGAAGGTGTATTGGAGTTGGTTGTCGAAGTTTGTCATTAGAGGTGGTTTTCGAATGCCGGAGTTGGTCGGGTGAAAGTGGCTGTCGAAGTTGATCATCAAAGATGATTTTCACTAGAGATTGTAGTGATGGGTGACTGTCGGAGTTCGAAGTTAGTCGCATAAAGTTGGTATTAGAGTTGATTGTCGGAGTTTGTAATCGAAGGTGGTTGCCAAAGCCTCGAGTTGGTTGTCAAAGTTGCTCGCTCAAAGGTGATCATCAAAGGTGATTTTCATTGGAGTTTGTAGTCGGAGTTGGTAATCGGACTTTGTTGTCGGAGCCAATTAGTCGATGGAGTTGGTAGCGTGAAGGTGGTCGTCCGAGTTGGGTCACTGGAGGTGGCTGTTGGAGGCCAGAATTGGTTGTCGGAGTTGGTCGCAAAAAGGTTGTTGGAACTCAGAGTTGGTCGTTGGAGCTGTCATTGGAGGTAGTTATCGGAGTCAGGATTTTGTCACCGAAATTGTCATCAGAGGTGGTTGTTGGAGCCCAGAGTTGGTCGTCGAAATTTTCATTGAAGGTGGTTGTTGGAACCCGGAGTTAGTTCTCAGAGTGTGACAATGGCCGATGGATAGAGTCATTGAAAAGATGGGAAGAAAGGAGAGTTGGGGTGAGTTAGGGTGAGTTGGTAAAATATACCAACTCAACTCCACCAACATTTAAAGTTGGTGAGCTAAACATCCCCTTTGTGAATTGCTTAAGAAATTTAGTGTGCGTTTGGTTTAATTTTTCAACTTTTCAAGTGTTTTATTTTGAAAAAAAAAATTGAAATGTTTGACAACCACTCAAAATAGCTTTTCAAACACTTTCAAAGTTTAGTTTAAATAGTTTTTATCAAAAGAGTTTAAATAAAAATAACTTTTTTGTTTGAATTGATTAGAGAAAAAAATTTGTTTAAAAAAATGCCAATTTGAGAGATCATAAACTATGAAGTAAATTAGTATTAAATGAAGCTACTGAAGAATCAATAAGGGTTGTTGATGCAGCTAGTCCTCATCAAGAGTTAATGAAGAAACCAACACTTCGGGTCAGTCTCGTCCTTCTCAATCATTGAGAGTGCCTTAATGCATGGGAGGGTTATATCAAAATCTAACCGATACTTGGGTTTAACTAAAACTCAGCTTGTCATACCAGAAAATAGCGTTGAGGATCCATTGTCTTATAAACAGGCAATGAATGATGTAGAAAAGAATCAATGAGTCAAAGCCATGGACCTTGAAATGGAGTCTATATACTTTAATTCAGTATGAGAGCTTGTAGATCTACTTGAAAGGGTTAAAACCGTAGGGTGTAAATAGATCTATAAAAGAAAGAGAGATGTAGCTGGAAAGGTACAGACCTTCAAAGCTAGACTTGTAGCAAAAGTTTATACTTAGAGGAAAGGGGTTGACTATGATGAAACTTTTTCCTCTGTTGCTATGCTTAAGTCTATAAGAATTCTCTTATTGATAGCCACATATTATGACTCTAGCATATGGAAAATGGATGTCAAGACTGTTGATGACATGCAGAAATGCATGTCATCTTAGGCCTTTTACTTAGAATTATGAAGGTTGTTAGGCAGAATATGCGGCAATCATGATAGGAATTCACGAGAAAATGAGCTTACGTCGATCAGCATGATGAATCTTAGCTAACCCGTTATTTTGCATTATTATGCGTTTAATGTTTTATTTTTGTAGCTAAAACAGGAAATGGATGAAAACGCGGAAACCGGACCATCGCATAGACGACCGCATGCGGAGAAACTCTCCATCGCAAAGGCAAATCCATCAATCAATGCATGGATGTTGCGTTAATCAGCCATATGTGTCCATCGCATGGGAGTTGCACTCGTCAAGCGATTGCGGTCATCATGTAGAGTTGCGGTATTAAGCGAATGCGGTCATTGAATGATTGTGGCTACACGAAAACACATACTAATGGGATCAACGCAAGGTTGGTGGAATGAACGCATCAACGCATCTACCTCGAGAAAAACCAAAAGATGATGCTGAAATTTCACCTACCACGCCATTAGTGGCAGAGGTTCAGAAAGGACTAAAGCGCGAATGTCAGATTCAGAGCAGTCCAATTAATGCTGTTGGCGACCGAAGCTCTATAAATAGAAGCCGATGAGCAGAAATTCAAGCTATCCAGGGATGATTCTTGTGAATCGGGGATTTTCCCCGTGATCCAGACAAACTGCGTGAGAAGATGGCTGAGAGTTCTTCACTTCTTTCATCCATTCCGAGTGACGATCGGAGCCTTCAACCGGAGCCAGATCTCGAGAGAGTCAGTTCCTCCACCCATCCATGGCACCACCAGTAGCCTTGATGCACATTCGCTGGAAGCAAGTTTCCAACCGGTCACTTCATTTCCCTTTAATTTTTCATATTGTATTGTATGATATTTTCTGATTAAGGAATTAATACAATTTGTTTTCAATGCATTTCTCTGTCTCCTTTGACTCCATCTTCATCTCTTCGCTTAGCATCTTTTCTTTTCATTGAAAAACTTAAGTGAGACTGCTAGAGTATCGCATACTTAGTCGTGTAGATTAGAGATATGAAGCATGTAGCAAACCCACCAAGAGGTGTGCATTGCATGAGTTGTGTGAGAAAACCTTATTTTCTTAGTGTGAAAGCTGCGGATGCCCTGTCTATAGGCTAACACAATGCTTGTCTATGAGTAAAGTCAGCAACAACTAACTGTCTGGGAGGGTAAGTGGTTGGTCGCATTAAGCAATGTATGCATTGTTCACCAGAGATAGGAATAATCTTAGGTCAGCAAAGTTCATGCGGTTACCTTGTCTTATGTATGCGCCCATCACACCTTTAGAGTTGCTCGAGAGAGAGTCTAAAGAAAGAACCTAATGACTTGAGAGAGCTAGGTTAGAATCGGTGCTCGAGAGGGCTAGATTAGGTTTGCATAAGCAAGAATGGAGACTTAGGAATAAGCTCTGTTTGTTATTACACAACGTATGAACCTTACAGAGAGGACAATGACTGCGTCCAGGAAGTAAGATATGGTGGCGGTATGCGGTCATCTCGACATTTATGCATACACACCGCATACGTCCTAGATTTCGGCTTTTAGTGTGTGTAGCATGATCACATGGCTTGCGTTGACTAAGGTTGCCCTTGCGGTCACTCTTAAGTATTGCAATGAATTCATCTCCGCATTTTATCTATTTTCCCATACATTTATTTCATGTCAAGGGTTGTCGTATTTATACCTCTCATGCATATTCTCATTGCGTTGTCTGTTAGATAGGAGTAGGAGTAAGGTTAGCTTAGCAACCTCCCTTCCATTCTTTTATTTAAACCACTGCATGCACATTACCGCATACATATAGCTACAAGTCCCTATGTTCGACCTCGGATTACCCGAGAAACTTGCGTTCACGTTATATTTAGCGTGAGTGCAAGAAAACTTGTGACAGGACGCATGGTCATCGCATACATTGATTAACGCATATTCATTCCAGCGCATGACCATCGACGCATGACTATCAATGCATATCTTAAGAACATGCATCGCATATCTGAATGGAAATCTTAAAGAGAATATTTCTCAGCCCAAAGGGTTCATAGCCCAAGGTCAAGAGCAAAACGTTTGCAAGTTGAATCGATGCATTTATGGGTTGAAGCATGCATCCAGATCTTGGAACATTAGATTTGATACTGTGATCAAATCTTTTGGTTCTGATTAAAACATTTATGAACCTTGTGTCTACAAGAAAATTATCAACGGTAAAGTAGTTTTCTTAGTACTTTATGTGGATTTGATATCCTACTCATTGGGAATGATGTAGGATACCTGATAATTGGTAGAAATACAAGTTATTACAGCTCAAATAAGCAAAGCAATGAGAGAATGCGATGGTAAAATAGGCAATATCATGTCCGAAAGTGCCAAACTGAAAGGAATTGCGATCGCAAGTGCTCATCGCATAAAAGTAGTTAATTTACCTATTTTGTGTAGGTACAATGCGATGGCGTACATGAAATTGCGATCCAAGAGCACAATGCGACAACGCGCTTGAAGTTGCGATCGCAAGTCATGCGATCGTGAGAAGTTTCTTAAAAGGTGATCGCATAAAGACCTCGCATCAAGGCGACATCAAAATAAATCATGATGGGACGTAAAGCTGATAATGGTCGATTCCAAATTTAGTTGACAAGCCGTTAAAAGCCATACTGTAGCAAGTATATTTAACTTTCGATGACTTTTAAACGACGTAACAGAATAGGGAAATTAATGTCGCCCATCATTGAAATTATTTGTAAGAAAAGCTGCTTCACCTTGAAATCTATAAATACCGAATGCCACCAGAGAGAAAGGGGTCCATTCACGCACATACTTATACATATACATAGAGAACGAAGAGAGTAAGGAGACGAGGCGAAGTCGAGAGAAATCGCTCCTGGATAGATTGAGAAACTTTCGGAAAGAAATACAAATGAGAGAGGGCTAACCTTTGCGAGAGCAAGAATCACAAATAGAATAGAGTTGAAGTGATAAAGAATAGTGTAAAAGGCCACGGGAAGCAAGACATTGCTTACCGAGCTTGTTATCTCTCAAATCCATTTGTTATTTTGTATTTAGTACTTTATTTGCAGAAAATAAAACTTCATTTAAATCTATGTTCAATCTCTCCATACCATGCATGAGCAGCTAAATTTCTGAATGGGTTGAGAAGTACTTAGTTAGCATGATTTATGATTTACATTTTATGCGATCATCTTGTCTTATGTATGCATCATTCACCTTTTGGACGTACTTGAGAATGTAGTCTAAAGATAGAATCTAGGCTTGGGAGAGTTAGATTAGAATCTAGGCTTGAGAGAGTCGAATTAGAATCGCATAAGCAAGAGTAGAAACTTAGACATAAGTTCTATTTCTATTTACACATTGCATGCGCCCTAGAAATAGGAAATGGTGGTATGCGGTCACCTTGTTTTATGTGTGCATCATTCATCATTTGGACATACTTGAGAGAGTAGTCTAAAGGTAGAATCTAGGCTTAAGAGAGTCGGATTAGATCGCATAGCCAAGAGTAGAGACTTAGAAATAAGTTCTATCGACCGTTTCGTAAATACATCGAATGCGTCCTAGAAATAGGAATTATGGCATTCTACATGGAGAAAGTAGTATTGATATTTGTGTATAGCTTGATCGCATAACTTGTAAACCATCTTGGGAAGTGGTAGCTAAACCCCTTCTCAACCCCTTCATCGCATACTTATTGTAACTCTATGCTTTCATCACTCCGTGTTCAACTCCGTCGCATAGGAAACTTTAAATCAAAATACTATACACTTCTTTTTCACCACTGCAATAGAATCAAAGCGTCTGTCACATATCTACTTAGTAGTCCCTGTGTTCAACCCTGGACTTACCAGGAAACCTAGGAAGGCTTATACTTGGGCCTTGTTAGGAAAACTTGCATGATCACTGCATAACACATAAAATCGCATACTCACACCATCGCATCATAATTCTATGCATCAAGTTTTTGGCGCCGTTCCCAGGGACTATGGTATAGATTGCGCTAACATCAAACCTCTTTGATCTTTGTAGCTTTCGACCTTTGTTGCATTGCCATTCCTTTGGTAAAGGAAGAAGCAAGCGTAGCATGAACGAAGGACACCCTCCTAAGCCCAACTATGACCCCGAGATCGAAAGAACATTTTGCAGACGACAGAAAGATAAACGTTGACAACAAGGAAGAAAACGGACATACTCCCTCGACCCAGGAGAGATAACTTCATGGGAGAAAGTTGTGGAGAAGTTGATGAAGAAGTATTTACCTCCTACAGAGAATGCCAGAAGGAGGAAGTTAATCACCAATTTTGAACAAGAAGAAGATGAATCGCTTAGTGACGCGTGGGCAAGATTTAAGAGATTAGTGCACAATTACCCGCACAATGGATTGCCGGATTGCCTCCAAATGGAGATTTTCTATCATGGATTAAATTCTGCATCGCAGATAGCTACCAATGCAGCAGTAGCAGACGGTCTGCTGGACAAGACTTATGATGAGGCAAAGAACATTCTTGATCGCATATCGAAAAACCATTAAGATTGGCAAGAATGCGATCAGAGAGCGAAACCCAAAAAAGGTAAAGCAGTGCTATTGCTACGAATTATCTAAGTGTTAGTCAGAAAATACAAAGTTTGTGAAATGTTACTAAGGGTATGCATATAATTCATCACGGCAACGCAATTAATAATGTAAGATAGAAGATAAAGAACATCATAATAATTGACAAAAAATGATAAATAAGAGGCTAACGCATACGAAAAGAATTGTTACTCAGTTGTATTAAAAATTAACCAAGTATACAAAGAATTACAAATAACACAATACAAAATTTTAGCATGTACAAAGAATCAAGTAATTAGCTTCTATACATAGAAAATAATGAATGAAATTATCTTTTGTATTTGATTCAGACGGGTGCACGGTTAATGATTAACACATCCATTAATGCAAATGCATCTTTGCAGAGGATGGGCAACAACACATGTATCAACATAACACACCCCTCAACTCAACGCATTTCTGGAGGATGGGCGCACTGTATTTCTACTGGCGCAACACTACCTCAACATAGTGCGTTTTTGCTAAGGACAGGCGAAAAATACATACGAGTGCAACACACCCCTCAGCGCAATGCATTTGGGTTGGGTGGACGCAAAGTGTATCTTGTTATCACAAGATGCACCCATCATCGCAATGCATACCAATCTTTATTTTTCTTTTTAATTCATCAAACACGCAAGTCGATAAGACTTTGCGGTATTCATCATTTTAATCAGTCATTCACATAATTTTTAAGAACCATGCAACTAATGCAGAAAAGTAAGGAACTTGAACAAAGCATGGAAATAACGCAAATGAATTAAATTGAAAGTAAACTCATAAAGCAGTGAAGGCTATTTTAGTAAACAGTAAATAACGCAAGGCAGAAAATCGTAAAGAAAAGTTGTAAATAAAGCGATTAAACATAGATATAAGGTCGCTGATTGAAAGAAGCTTGTCAGAGTTACCGCAATAGCATCTCCTGCAGGCAGTCAAGCTTGCCTACGCAATGTCATCAAGGACATTGTTCACCTCCTTGCCTCATACCACAGTGTGTACGGGAAGAGATACAATCTAATTTCTTCGGGAATCACACCAGGTATGGAGAATGCGTTGCACATTTCTACAAAGCTGGTCAAATGAGCATGTAGGTCTTCTCCTTGTATTCAAATTGTTCCGCATTTTAGATCATTTGAAGCATGACCGACCTTATCTCAAACCTTGCATTCTCCGCAACCGTAGGTCTTGAAATTCCAGTGCTTAATTTGGTTCTGATGTGTTCCTACGCGAAAAATACCTGATCTCTGGGCCAGCTTAGAATTTCTGGATCAAGTCCAGTACTTATAAACCATCAGACTGCTCTTCGCGATAAACAACCAATACAAAGAGATCTGTCTTGCAAAATACCACAAAAGTACTCAACATTAACCATTACCAGTCCCCAGCAACGGCGCCATAAACTTGATGACATAAAATTGCTTCCTTATTATGCATGCACTGTGATGATAGATGATGTGCTAAATATGCACTCAAGTGCTTTGCAATAAAGAGAATTTATGCGATACTACTGCTAAATATGCGTTGTTAATGATATGTTTGTAGTATACGATAGAGTAATGCGTGTCCCAAGTTTCCTTGCGCTGAAACCAAGTATAATTCCAACGCAAGTTTCTTAGAATAATCCGAGGTCGAACACAGGGATTGTTTTCGTTAATGCGTTACTTTTGTGATACATGCGATCGGTTTTTACAATTAATAAAGAATTGAGTTTATACAGGAATCTAAAGTGCGATGAAAATAAAGTTGCATTGATAAAATAAAATTTCATTGGAAATAAAATCCTAAACTAATATGATACAAGATATAAGATACATGATACATGATACTGAGCTCGAGACTGATTGTGAAGTTATACAAAGGATCGTGGTATACGATGGCAAGTCTTTATGGATGAATCAGAAAGAGAAAGAATAACTAGTAAAAACAACGCAAGTTTGTTAATTACGTTAAAGAAGCAACTAAGGTTCCGCTTTCCCTTGGCATACACCTCTCGGTGATCGACCGCGTTCCCATATCTCTATGACGAAACAAGGATGAACGTGATGAACGCAAGGTTGCTTCCATCTCTGGAAGTACTTCTCGCTTTAGTTAATGCATTCTTCCAACCCTCTCTCGATAGGCGGAATAACATCTTCACTTCTGCTCTCACAGGTGAAGATGCCATCGAGCATGCTTTAGTTAAACATAATTATTTCCTTAACACAAATTAATTTACTTGCTTAATTCTTGCTAATTACTCAGTGAATTAGGAAAACGTCATGGAGAAAATGGATTATGGATGAACGGAAATAGACAGAGAGATGATAATGGTGATGATCATAACAATTAATACTAAGATTAAGCGTCTGATACATGGTGTGAATGATAGAGTAAAGAAGAAGATGAAAACAAGTGATGAAATAAAGATTTAGAGACAAATATAGAAGGAGTGTCAATGTCTTGACACAGATCTGAATAGAGGTTATGCTTGCCGGTGTGTGGAAGTAATGGAGAGGAGAACTTCCCTATCAGGCTTGCTCTTCTGGTAGAAGTGACCTTCATACAGAGCTTCAACGGTGGGGATTGGAAGGATTCTTTGCCCGAAGACTCACCTTTCGGCCTTGTCTCGTGATTCTTCCCGGATCAACTCTAGAAGTCGCTCAGACCAGTCTCTCTCTCAGATCAGTATATACACGTTTCTATGTATTCAAGTATATCTTTTAGTGAGTTTGAGAAGCTATTTATAGGCGAAGCTTGGCTCTTTGACTTTGTGGTCCCCACTATATGGTTATGGTAGTTCCTGAAATAGTGGAGTGAATATTCCTTCTGTTACGCAATCAACCCATCAGAAATGCACAACCGAAAGCTGTACACGTGTCAGAATCCTCTACAAATGCGTTGCTCTTTACATCTTCGATCGATCGCCGCATGCGAATTGATTTTGATTAGCATGCGGTTGAGATTGCGTTGATCGAAAAGCTCTTGATCAATTGTCGCCTGTGCCATCATTGCGTTGATCATCTCTTCATTCCTGAATGATGGACGCAATGCGACGAGATACGTTGTTTATTTTGCTTTTGAGCCGTGAACGCATGCGGTGACTGATTTCCTGCAAAACAGAGATTGAAACATTCTCTTTTACCATTACAATAGTGTTTGTGGGTGTATTGATGACATTTTATAATTTTCGCATTTCTTAGCCAATTTCTATACTATCGATGCAACTTTTTTTTCTTTTAGCTGTAATATCTAAATAAAACAGTATAAATAACTTGTATTTCTACAAGTTATTAGAAACCACCCTAATTTTTTCTTGAAAAAATAACCAACAACAAGGCTATCAACCTATGGTGCAAAAAAAAGGACCACCAGGATTTTTCCAAAGAACTAACGATCAATAGCAACAACAAGCCAACAGCTCTCAAATGCCACCATCATCGTCTCTGGGGAATTTTTTAAAAAAATACATCGAAAAAAATGAAATAGTCCTCCAGAACCAGGCGATTTCCATCCACAATCTAGAAATTCAAATAGGATAGATTGCGGGAGAGCTGAAAAATAGACCACAGGGAACACCGCCGAGCTCAAAGGAGCTCCTATGCAACCCGGGGAATACAAGGAAAGAACACTATCTGGCAATCACCTTGAGAAACGGAAAGGCGACAGTGGAAGTCAGGAAGGAGCCTAGCAAGACCGATTCAAATGCGAATCAAAGAAACCATTGACGCAAACTGAGTTTGAGGAGCCTGAGATTATGGAATCTGAAGTTGCTGTTGACGGCGTGAAATTAAGATATACTGTGATTGATGTTCTATGCTCGAAATGATGCGATACTACCACTAGATATGCATTAATGATGGGTGTTCACGTAGTATGCCATGCATTGTTACAAGTTTCCTTACGATAGAACCAAGTGTAATTCCATCGCAAGTTTCTCGGTGTGATCCGAGGTCAAACACGGGGACTGGTTTAGTTTATTGTGGTATGTTCATGATATATGCGACCATGTTTTCAATCTTTAAAAATGTGTTTGTACAGGTACATAAATTGCGATAAAATAAAGTAAAGCAGTAAAGATGTGATAATAAAATGAAATACAATAAACCTAAGCTAGATGATACAAGATACAAGCTTCATGTACAAGATGCTAGGGTCAAGGCTGGTTGTGAAAGGTGTGCAAAGACGTGGAATGTGGCGGCAAGTCTTATGAACAAAATAGAAAGAGAAATACAAATAATATAAATAACGCAAGTTCTCAATTGCGTTGAAGCTACAAATGCTGTTCCACTCTTCTCTTGGTGTACACCTTTCAGTGATCGGCCGTGCTCCCACATGTCTATGGTGAAACAGAGACTAACATAATGAACGCAAGGTTGCTTCAATGTCTGGAAGTACTACTCACTTTAGTTAATGCATTCTTCTGACCTTCTCTCGATAGATCAGAATGGCATTTTCACTTCTGCTCTCACAGGTGAAGATGCCGTCTAGCATGCCTTAGCTAAACGCATTTTATATCTTTAACACAGATTAAGTACTTAGTTAATTCATATTGCTTATCAGGGAATTAAGAAGACATCATGAAGAAAGTGATTGATGGGTGAACGGAAATAGACAGAAGATGGTAAATGAAAGCTATCAAAACATTTAATACGTCTATTAAGAGTTTGATACATGGCGTGTGAATGAAAAGATAAAGGAAACATGAAATACAACAATGAAAGAGGTAGAACAGATACAAACAAGTGCCAATGTCTTGGCACTGATTCGATGGAGATCTGCTTGCCGGATAGGATGGATTTGATGGTAGGAAGAGCTTCCCTCTCAGGCTTGCCATACCGGTAGTAGGGATCTTTGCATAGAGCTTTCAATCGGGTGTTTGACAGGTTAGATATGAGATTCACCTCTCGGCCTTATCTCGTCTTCTTCCCGGATTTCTTCACTCAAGCACTCAGCTCAGCCTTTTCTCTCAACAATTTTACAGCATTTACCCCGTATCTTGTAGCATACTTTTTCTCTAAAATCAATGGGGTATTTATAGGTGCAAGTATTTGACTCCGGCCTTGTGATCCCCACATGATTGTCATGGTAATTCCGAAGATGGAGGGATATTATTCCTTTTGTTATGCAATCAGACCGTCAATTCTGCACAACTGTTAGTTATACAGTGTCTCAATCCTCTGCTTTTTCGTTGCTCAACTGCATCTTTCGATCATGGGTTCGCATGCGATGTTGTTTTTATTACTGCATGCGGTTGAAACATAGTTCTGGATCGGCTATCGCATTGCGCCGCCATTGCGGTAATTGTCTCTTCATTGTTGATTGACGGGCGCAATGTGACAGAGATGCGTTGATCAGTTTCTCGTGAGCCTTGAGCGCCAACGATGACTTGGTCTCCTGCAAAACAGAGTAAAATTCGGCTTGTCTTCCATCTTTATGGTGTTAATGGGTGTAATTGCAAACATTTATAATTATTGTAATACTAGGCTAATTTTCATACAATCGGCATATATTTACTAACTTTTGGCTGAATATCTAGATAAGGTGGCATAAATAACTTGTATTTCTACAAGTTATCAGTTGCGACCACCTTTAAACCTCCAGACCATGAAACAGTGAAAGTACAGCTACGTCCATTCCCGCAAAGACTGAAAAAGAAGCAAAACGATTAAGGTCAGTATCATTACTTCCTGGAAATATTAAAACAACTACACATCAATATTCCATTTACAGAAGCGATAGAGCAGATGCCGATATATGCCAAGTTTTTTAAGGATATGGTGTCGAAGAAGAGAAGCACAGAAAAATTTGCCACGGTGGGATCTAGGCAGCTTTACGATACCCTGCTCAATAGGAGGGATCTACATCGGTCAAGCATTATGCGATCTAGGGCAAGCATAAACTTAATGCCCCTTTCAATCTTCAGATAGATGAATGTAGGTCAGCTGACACCCACGACGGTGACTCTCCAACTTGCAGATAGGTCCCTGGTACACCCTGAAGGAAAATTGAAGGATGTCTTGGTCACAATCGACAAATTCATTCTACTTGTAAACTTCATCAATCTAGACTATGAAGCGGATAAAGATGTGCCAATCATATTGAGACGACCATTCTTATCTACTGGTCGTGTTCAAATAGATGTGCACAAAGGAGAGATCACAATGAGCATCAATGGAAAGAAGCTCAGGTTTGAGGCGATCACCAGAAGATGAAGGCTTATCAGATTCCGACGATAAACACACTTACGTTGAAGATGAGGAGGCCGAGGAGGAAAATGAAGAAAGAGAGGATGCAACAATATCCTTAGAAACCTGCCATGCAATAATAGTGAACAATGAAGAAAAATTGAAGTTGAATGAAGAAAGAAAAACACAGAAACCCTCTGCGTTATCGAAAGAAAAAGAAACTACGCTACTCAGTATCCTATAAGAAATGAATTAGAACAATCGGAGGGACACGCGCAGATATCAGAAGCTATAACCAGATGATGATCGCGCCAGAGGATCAAGAAAATGAGGGAAAACCTCCGTGGACCTGAGTAAGCCAGAATGAAGAAGAAACATGTAGTCCCTGTGTTGATAAGCGACACACATTCATCAGGGACAAAATATATCCTTTTTTTTAGTGTCCTTTTGTTATTTTTCTTTCATTTGCATGATTACTACTCTTTATAATTGCCAACTCTATCTTTCATACTTTTTATCCTCTTGATATTTCACTGATCGTGCGATGGAGCAATTGTAACTCGATGGGATATGTGTGACATTAAATGCTCACAATGATGCGATACTACTACTATTTATGCGTTAATTAGGGATTGCTTAGGTAGTATGCCCTGCGTTGTCACAAGTTTGCTTACAATGGAACCAAGTATAATTCCACCGTGAGTTTCTCGGAGTGATTCGAGGTCGAACACGGGGAAGTGGTGTCGGTTATTGCGGTATGTTCATGGTATATGCGACCAGGTTCTTAATTCTTTATAAAAGGTGTGTACAGTATGTAAATTTCAGGAAAATAAAGGAAAGCGGTAAAGATGCGATAAGGCATAAAAATACAATAAACCTAAGCTAGATGTTACAAGATATAGGCTTTATGTGCAAGATACTAGGATTAAGGTTGGCTGTGAAGGTTGTGCAAAGACGTGGGATGCGACGACAAGTCTTGTGAACAGATTAGAAAAAGAAAGATAAGTATTACAAACAATGCAAGTTCTTAATTGAATTGAAGGTACAAATACTGTTTCGCTCTTCTCTTAGCGTACACCTTTCAGTGATCGGCCGCGTTTCCCACATGTCTGTGGTGAAACAGAGTCTAACATAATGAACACAAGGTTGATTCCATGTTTGGAAGTACTACTCACTTTAGTTAACGCAATCTTCTGACCTTCTCTCGATAGATTAGAATGACATCTTCACTTCTGCTCTCACAGGTGAAGATGCCGTCTAGCATGCTTTAGCTAAACGTATTTTATAACTTTAATACATATTATGTTATTGGTGATTCATATTGCTCATCAAGGGATTAAGAAAACATCATGAAGAAAGTGACTAATGGGTGAATGAAAATGACAGAAAATGGTAAACGAAATCTATCAAAACATTTAATATTTCTACTAAGTGTTTGATATATGATGTGTGAATGAAGAGATAAAGAGAATATGGAATACAATGAAAGAGAGATAGAATAGATACAATCTGGTGCCAATGTCTTAGCATAGATTCGATGGAGATCTGCTTGTCGGATCGGATGGTTTCAACGGCAGGAAGAGCTTCCCTCTCAAGCTTGCTCCACCAGTAGCAGGGGTCTCTACACAAAGCTTCGATCGAGTATGTGATAGGTTAGATATGAGATTCACCTCTCGGCCTTATCTCATTCTCTTCCCATATTTCTTCTCTTCAGCACTCAGCTCAACCTTTTCTCTTCTAAAATCTTACAGCACTTAGTCCAGTATCAAATAGTATACTCTTCTCTGAAATCATTGGGGTATTTATAGGAGCAGATCCTTTGACTCCAGCCTTGTGGTCCCCACGTGATGGTTATGGTAATTTCACAGATGGAGGGATATTATTTCTTCTGTTATGCAATCAGACCATCAATTTGCACAACTGTTAGTTGTACACGTGTCTCAATCCTCCGCTCTCGCGTTGCTCAGTTGCATCTTTCGATCATGGGTTTGCATGCGATGTTTTGTTTTATTACTGCATGCGGTCGAAGCGTAGCTCTGGACCAACTTTCGTATTGTGCTGTTACTTCGGTAATCGTATCTTCATGGTTGATCGACGGGCACAATGTGATAGAGATGTGTTATTAGTTTCTCATGAGCCTTGAGCGCAAGCGGTGACTTGGTCTCCTGCAAAACAAAGTAAAGTTTGGCTTGTCCTCCATCTTTTTGGCATTAGTGGTTGTAATTGCAAACATTTATAATTATTGTCATACTAGGTTAATTTTCATACAATTGGCGCATAATTACCAACTTTTGACCGCAATATCTGGATAAGGTGGCATAAATAACTTGTATTTCTACAAGTTATCACACCCCCAAATTTAGATATATGCTTGTCCTCAAGCATATCTTCTACTTAAGGCAATCATGCTCCATTCCTATCCTATATTTCTGCGATGATTGGTTGCTTCGAATGTTACACTTAGGCACATTACCTAACATCGCACTTCCCTTCTATCCTTACTAATTCTTAGCAAGCCTTATATTATTCTTCTATGTAACAAAATTTTGCTCAAAGACACTTTTCGAGTTTTCAAAATAGAAAGTTTATCTCAAAAACAACTTGATGTATCTATATGTGGTGAACAAAACCTTGCGTCATTTATTCACTTAGAGACAGTTGGTCATGGTTACACTCTTTGTTTTGGCTTGTCCCCACGGGTGTCATGCGAACATCCAACTACGGTAGTGTGCCAATTATAACTTTAACTCATGACAATCAGAGGAGTTGTCCCTTGCATTTTTTATTTTTTATTTATTCAACGTTGTTCTTGGAAACCCACCTTCATTTTGGCTTGCTCCTAAGGGTGTCATACGATCATCCAACTACGAGCAAGCTCCTTTCACAACTAAAATCTTATCAGGTTGGGAACAGTTTTGAAATTTTCCCTTGCGCTAACATTGGAGTTTTGCATAATTTTTTTTTTATTTGAAAACGAAAAGGGACACATTTTCTGAAATACTGCATACTTCTGAGTTCATCTGCTTAGACCTTCCCCACCCCTAAATTTAAAGATGAGCAAGGTCCTCATTGCGTTGTTTGGATAGATTAGACAAACACTTAGAAGAAAATTTCAAAAAGAAGGTTTGAGAAAGACTTTGAAAGATAAAAGGTAAAGTACTGCTAAACTAAGAGTTAACTAAGTGTTAATCAAAATTTACTAAGTATGGGAAATTTTTCTAAGTGTAACATATAATACGTCATAGCAACGCAATGAAGATTGTAAAAATACAAGAGTACAAATATAACATCGATTAACAAAGGAAGATACAGACAGAGGCGCAGAAAAAGAGTAGAGTGAATTATGTACTTTGATTGTATTGACTATTAACAAAGTATGCGAATAGATTATAAATGGTCGCATTACGAACAAAATTTTCTCATGCCTGTACAAGAGTCAAATAATTTTGTAAAGTTACAATTTACATAGGAAGGGTGCATGATTTACAATTCATGTCATGCTTCCAATAAACGCAGATACATTTTTGCTGAGGATGGGTACACGCATACATCCCTGCAGCACACCCCTTAACTAAATACATTTTTGGAGGATACCTCAACATAGTGCATTTAACTATGACCGGGCAAAGGAGGCATATGTGCGCAACACACCCTTCACCGCAATGTATTTGGGTGTATTAGATGCATATCTCCTCTTCTTTCTACTTACTACACCCAACCTTTCGTTATAGACCAGTTTATTTTCCTTTCTTCTTAACGCAAGTTGAAAAGGTCTTGTGGTGATTTATCGAACATTCACAAAGTCATGTGCCCATGCTACTACATTTAACATATGTAAATATTTGAGACTGCTAGAACAATAAGGCCTAATCCTATTAAACAGTGATCATAAAATGAAACAAATGGTACAAGAAAGCCATAAAGAAAGCGAGTAAACATAAATGGGAAGGCCGACTGAAAGAAGTTCTTAGAATTACCGCAATCCCTTTTCCTGCAAGCATTTTAATCCTGCTTACCCAAATCAATGGTGTCCATGCGTCGATTGAAGTTGCCTCCATAATAGGGTTTGATCCGCTGACCATTGACTTTGAATGCGCTACTCCCATCCAACGTTGTTAATTCCACTGCGTCGTGGGGAAAGATGGTCTTGATCCGAAATGGCCTGGACCAGCGAGACTTCAACTTTCCAGGGAATAGTCGCAATCGTGCGTTGAATAGCAATACTTGCTGACCTTTGGTGAATGTCTGTGGTCATCATGCCATTTCTTCATTTTCTTCTTATATATCTTGGAATTTTCATAGGCATCCCTTCACCATTCGACCAACTGATTCAATTGTAACTTCTAAACTTCCCCCGCACTGGCTAAATCGAACTTCAGCTTCTTGCATGCCCACATTGCCTTTTATTCCAACTCAAACTGCAGATGACAAGCTTTTCTGAAGACCAGGGCGTACGGAGACATGCCAATTGGTGTTTTGTAGGCAGTCCTGTAAGCCCATAGTGCCTCGTCAAGTTTGGGTGACCAATCTCTTATGGCAGTATTAACCGCCTTCTCTAAGATCGTTTTGATCTCTCTGTTAGAGATTTCTGCCTGCCCATTAGTCTGTGGGTGATAATCAGTTTCCATTCGATGGCTGACGTTGAATTTAGTCAACAGGTTAGCAATTATGCGGTTGATGAATTGAGAGCCCTCATCGCTGATTAAGGCATGTGGCGTTCCATAGCGTGCAAAAATATTCTTTTTCAAAAACTTCGCCACAGTGGCTGCATCATTCTTGGCACATGTGATGGCCTCAACCCATTTTGATACATAATCAACCGCAACCAAAATATATTGATGACCTTCGGATGGTGGGAACGGGCCCATGAAGTCAATTCCCCATACATCAAATACTTCAACTTCTAAGTTTGACGTCAATGACATTTCATTTCTTTTAGACATATTCCATATCCTTTGGCACCTGTCGCATTGCACAACATGAGCATGGGTATCCTTAAACAGAGTTGGCCAAAAGTAGCAGCACTGTAAGACTTTTGCTATAGTCCTTTGGCCCCCAAAATGTCCTCTATATGGGGACTCATGATAGAGTTCTAAAATGCTCTTGGCTTCGTGCTCAGGAACGCATCGACGTATTATATGATCAGGTTCTTATCGATATAGGAATGGATCGTCCCAGAAATAAAATTTGCGTCATATCTTATCTTTTTCTTTTGCTAGTAGGTATAATGATCCGGTAGTTTACCGCAAACTATAAAGTTTACTATGTCCGCATACCAGGGGACATTAACGCCTACTGCCATCAGCAGCTCATCGGGGAATCTTTCCTCAATATCTTTTTCTGTCCCTTGAACCTCACAATTTTCTAGTCTTGACAAATGATCTGCAACTTGGTTCTCGGTGCCCTTCCCATCTTTAATTTCCAGGTCAAACTCTTGCAGGAGCAACACCCATCGTATCAATCTTGGTTTTGCATCCTTCTTTGTCATTAGATATTTAATCGCAGAGTGATCTGTATACACCACCACATTTGTTCCGATCAGGTACTGTCGAAACTTCTCTAGTGAAATACCACTGCAAGCCTTTCCTTCTCCGTGGTCGTATAGTGCTCCTGTGCATCGTTCAGTGTTTTGTTCGCATAATAAATGGGATGCAACACCTTTTCCCGACGTTGACTCAAAACTGCGCCCACAGCATATCCGCCAGTGTCACACATCAATGCAAAGGGTTGCGTCCAATCTGGCGCAACCAAAATCGAAGCAGAGATAAGTGCATCTTTTAATGTGTTAAACACTTTAGTGCAGGCATTATCAAAATTGTACTCGCGGTCAACTTCGAGAAGTGCACTAAGGGGTCTTGCAATCTGAGAGAAATTGTGAATAAATCTTCTATAAAATCTCGCGTGACCCAGAAAGCTCCTTAGTGTTTTTACATTCACTGGTGGGGGTAATTTGGAAATTGCGTCGATTTTTGCTTGATCAATTTCCAATAAAACCTCGATTGACTTCTCCAAGTAATCCAAAAATATTGTCATCATGCATCGTTGAAAAGTGCCTAGTGCATTACAGAGTCCAAATGGCATGCGCCGGAACACGAACCGTACCAAATGAGCACGTGAAAGTTGTCTTTTCCCTAATCTCCGGCGCAATTGCTATTTATTATACCCTGAATAGCCATAAGAAAGCAAAAAATTCGTTCCCGCAAGTCCCTGTCCACATCTGGTTCAATGACGGAGTGGAAAGTGGTCCTTTTGGTGGCCAAATTTAGCCTTGCGGTAGTCCGCAGATTCTGCACCCTGTTTAGTCCTGTGGGAACCATTCATTCTTGTCATTGGTAATGACTGTCATCCCCTCTTTCCTTAGAAACACACTGCACTAGGCTTACCCAGCTGCTATCAGATATCGGGTAGATGACATCGGCATCCAGCCACTTCACTATTTCCTTCTTTACAACCTCTTTCATGGCAGGGTTTAAGTGACGCTGCCTTTCTACTGATCCATTCTTTCCTTCCTCCAGAGGAATCTTTTGCATGCAATACGAAGGACTGATTCCTCGAATATCTGCCAAGGTCCATCCTAAGACTTTTGCGTTGTTCCTTAGGATCCATATGAGAGAATCTTCTTTCTCCTTACTTAGTGATGCAGAGATGATAATTGGTAACGTGTCGTTACTTCCCAAGTAAGCATACTTTAAGTGCACTGGAAACGGCTTTAGTTCAACACAGATGGCTCTTCTAAAGATGGCTTAATGCGTTGTGAAGTTTGTTCAGATAACTCGAGTGGTTAGAAATTAGATTCAGCATGAATTGCGGCGCAATCCTCCTCCAATATTGCGCCATTTTCAACATCTTCCTCCTTCATTTCCTTCAGGGGTTCGTGCAACTGTTCTTCCTGCAGTTCTTCAATATATTGACAGTTTTCCACATCTTCTGGATACTTCAACGCATTGAGTACGTTGAACTTTACCTCTTGATCATCGACTCGAATGGTAAACTCTCCTTTCTGCACATTAATCAATGCTCGCCCTGTGGCGAGAAATGGGCATCCCAGGATGATAGGGATTTCTCTATCTGCCTCATAATCCAATATAACAAAATCTGCCGGGAAGATAAACTTGTCTACCTGCACGAGAACATCTTCTATCTTACCCTCTGGAAGCTTTATTGATCTATCTGCTGACTGTAATGTAATCGTGGTTAGTCTGGCTTCACCGATGTCTAGCTTCTTAAAGATTAACAAGGGCATCAAATTTATGCTCGCACCCAAATCACACAGTGCGTTCCCGACCATCTTCCCTGCTATGACGCAGGGTAATGTAAAGGTCCCAGGATCCTTCATTTTAGCAGGGAGATTATTTTGAAATAAAGCGCTACACTTGTATGTTAGTGCAACTGTTTCATTTTCTCCGATCTTTCTCTTATTGGCTAGAATGTCCTTGAGGAATTTCACATAGCTCGGCATCTACTCTAATGCTTCTATTAAGGGAATATTAAGATACAGCTGTCGAAGAATGTCCAGGAACCTCTAAAATTGCTTACTATCGTCTTTCTTTTTCAGCCTGGATGGGAAAGGTGGAGGATCCCAGCGTGTTTCCTACTTACTTTGCTGCTTAGTGAAGTCCTACACTTGCTGTGTGTTATTGGTTGGCGGTTGCGTTGATTGAGAATTTAAGTCTTGAGAAGCTTCATCTTTTGTAAATAATCTTGCTTCTGAATTGGGGTTGCTTTCATTATTTTATACTTGGTCATCATCAATAGTTAAATCAGCTGGTATTGTTACCGCCTCTAGTACCTTCAGCGTAATGGGGGCTGTTGTTCTGCCGCTCCGCAATGTCACGGCATGACATTGTTCTTTACCTTTTTGCCCCAATATTCCTGAACTCTCTTGTGATGTACCAGACATTTTCTTCTTTATTTCTCTCGTAAGATGATCTATTTGGGCTTATAATTCTTTGAGAGAGTCAGCTTGCGACTATCTCATTCCTCGCTCTTTTCAATGTAATGCTTCAGTGACATTTCCAGAGACGAGGTACTGCAAGAGGTATCATATGCAAACAGTTGGTCATATGGCTGTGTACCCTGAGAATCACTTGGACTGCAGTTTGGGGTAGTGAAGACTGGAGGGTTGCCTCGATCCTCTTGATAACTAAATTGATAGAAACTATGGCCCTCGTGAATGAGATTCTCATCCAAATCGAAAATTAGGTGATCCCCTCAATCATAGTTGTGGTCGTTGCTCCATGATTCATCATAAATAGCATATACGGGTAGTTGATCCCATGGATAGACGTCTGCTGGATGTACCTCTCCCCATTGAATGCAATCCATAGCGGTCAAATGAGTCATCGCGTTAACTTGCGCTGCTCCTTGAGAGAGAGTTTTCTGCTGATTAGCCATTGTCTGGAGGAGCGATGCCATCGTGGTCATTTGCTTGACCAGTGTGTTCATTATGTCTGATGGCACATCAACCCTTTCTACTCTTTCTGGTTCCAGACATCTTAACTCAAGCCCATTATCAATCCATTCATCAAAATGTCGCGATATACGATCCAATATGCCCTTTGCTTCCGTATATGACTTATTCATTAATCCTCCCTCTGCAGAGGAGTCGGCAACTGCTCGCGTTGATGGGTCTAGACCATTGTAAAAGGTTTCCATCAAGATACTATCAGGAATCCCAATATGCGCATAGTTTTTTACTAACTATCAGAATCGCACCCAAGCGGTGCTCAGGGTTTCATAACTCTTTTGCTCGAAATTCAACACCTCTCTTCGCCTCCTTGCGTTGACAGATGGAGGGAAGAATCTATTCATGAACCTATCAACCAA
>NC_052356.1:48309440-48328189 GCF_009727055.1 Benincasa hispida | reverse complement strand
ATTCACCTCTCGGCCTTATCTCGTTCTCTTCCCAAATTTCTTCTCTTCAGCACTCAGCTCAGCCTTTTCTCTTCTAAAATCTTACAGCACTTAGGCCAGTATCACATAGCATACTTTTCTCTGAAATCACTGGGGTATTTATAGGAGCAGATCCTTTGACTCCGGCCTTGTGGTCTCCACGTGATGGTTATGGTAATTCCGCAGATGAAGGGATATTATTCCTTCTGTTATGCAATCAGACCATCAATTTTTCACAACCGTTAGTTGTACACGTGTCTCAATCCTTCGCTCTCGCGTTGCTTAGTTGCATCTTTCGATCATGGGTTCGCATGTGGTGTTTGTTTTTATTATCGCATGCAGTCGAAGTGTAGCTCTGGATCGACTGTCGTATTGCACCATTACTTCGGTAATCGTCTCTTCATGGTTGATCGACGGGCACAATGTGAAAGAGATGCGTTGATTAGTTTCTCATGAGCCTTGAGCGCAAGCGGTGACTTGGACTCCTGCAAAACAGAGTAAAGTTTGGCTTGTCCTCCATCTTTTTGGCGTTAGTGGGTGTAATTGGAAACATTTATAATTATTGTCATACTAGGTTAATTTTCATACAATTGGCGCATAATTACTAACTTTTGGCCACAATATCTAGATAAGGTGGCATAAATAACTTGTATTTCTACAAGTTTTCAACAATGCGATAACCTCAAACACGCAATCGGTTCGATCAGCCCATCACAATCAAAGAATCAACCCACTGCAGGAAAGGATGCGATAAAAAATGATGTGGGCGACAAAGCAAATTTGGGGGTTTTGTCTTTCCTTGCCTCATCTTATTTCAATTTCGCACTTCTCACATTTTAATTTAATATTGCTAAAATCTACTATCGCACCCTCTTTATTTTGACTTAATCTTGAATTTTTTATTACTTTATTTGGTCGCTGCATTCACCTCGTGCCAATTATGACTTTAATGATGAAATTCATGCCTTAGTTTCTTATCGCATGTACTAGAGTCAGATTAATTTCAGAACAATCGATTCATGAAATAATTCTAAAATTTAGCGATCTACTAGCTTTCCTTCAAAACCAATTTTACGAAATTTCCTAAGTCCATCGCATGAGTTATTTCGTCTCTCAGTAATGAGGACATTGCTGTGTGTTAAATTTGGGGGTGCTAGTAATGTTTTTTTTCAACCTTGGTACTTTTAGAAATTCATGTTCAATTAAAAAAAAAAAAAAAATTTAACGTTGAGATTGGATCCCGCTCGTAGTTGGATGTCCGCATGACACCCGTGGGGGCAAGCCAAAACGAAGGGAATCATGATCAATGCATAAACCAAGTGATCGCATCTCCGCTGCGAAATAAAGAGATGGGCATGAGTTTGGACTGAGAAAGAGCGCCTTGCTCGTAGTTGGATGTCCGCATGACACCCGTGGGGGCAAGCCAAATCGAAGGCTGGGCACTTGGCACAAGATCACAAAACGAATATCTGAATCGCGCAAGGGTGAAAATCACTTGAACACCCCGGTTGGAGGAAGTTTGAAATAAATCATGCGATGTCCTAGAAATGAGTAAATTTTTTTTGAAAGTTAAACTTGCGGTCCCTAAAGATTAGAAATATTTTAGGAAGAGATCAGGATAGTAATTAAGAAGGCATTGGTTCATTAAATTTGAATAAGGCACCTTGAGAAGTCTAGGTAGGGTAAAGGCGATTGAATTTTTAAAGAAAATCTTTAGTTTATGCTTGAGGACAAGCATTGTTTTAAATTTGGGAGTGTGATAACTAGTAGAAATACAAGTTATTATAGCTCAAATAAGTAAAACAATGAGAGAATGTGATGGTAAAATAGGCAATATCATCGCATAAAAGTAGTTAATTTACCTATTTTGTGCAGGCACAATGCGATGGCGCACATGAAATTGCGATCCAAGAGCATAATGCAACAATGCATTTTAAGTTGTGATCGCAATTCATGCGATCGTGAGAAGTTTCTTAAAAGGTGATCGCATAAAGACCTCGCATCAAGGCGGCAGCATAATAAATCATGATGGGATGTAAAGCTGATAACGGTCGATTCCGAATTTAGTTGACAAGCCGTTAAAAGCCACACTGTAGCAAGCACATTTAACTTTCGGTGACTTTTAAATGGCGCAACAGAATAGGGAAATTAATGTCGCCCATCATTGCAATCATTTTTAAGAAAAGCTGCTTCACCTTGAAATCTATAAATACCGAATGCCACTAGAGAGAAAGGGGTCCATTCACGCACATACTTATAGATATACATAGAGGTTGAAGAGAGCAAGGAGACGAGGCGAAACCGAGAGAAATCGCTCTCGGACAGATCAAGAGACTGCCAAAAAGCAATACAAAGGAGAGAGGGCCAACCCTTGCGAGAGCAAGAATCACAACTAGAATAGAGTTGAAGTGATAAAGAATAGTGTAAAAGGCCACTAGAAGCAAGATCTTGCTTATTGGGCTTGTTATCTCTCAAACCTATTTGTTATTTTGTATTCAGTACTTTATTTGCAGAAAATGGAAACTTCATTTCATCTATGTTCAATCTCTCAATACCATGCATGAGTAGCTAAATTTCTGAATGGTACTTAGCTACCATGACTTAAGATTTACATTTTATGCGATCATCTTGTCTTATGGGTGCATCATTCACCCTTTGGACGTACTTGAGAAAGTAGTCTAAAGATAGAATCTAGGCTTGAGAGAGTCAGATTAGAATCTAGGCTTGAGAGAGTTAGATTGGAATCGCATAAGCAAGAGTAGAAACTTAGACATAAGTTCTATTTCTATTTACACATCGCATGTGCCCTAGAAATAGGAAATGGTGGTATGCGGTCACCTTGTTTTATGTGTGCATCATTCATCATTTGGACATACTTGAGAGAGTAGTCTAAAGGTAGAATCTCGGCTTGGGAGAGTCGGATTAGATCTCATAGCCAAGAGTAGAGACTTAGAAATAAGTCCTATCGACTGTTTCGTATATACATCGCATGCATCCTAGAAATAGGAATTATGACATTCTACATGGAGAAAGTAGTATTGATATTTGTGTATAGCTTGATCGCATAACTTGTACACCATCTTGGGAAGTGTTAGCTAAACCCCTTCTCAACCCCTTCATCGCATACTTATTGTAACTCAACGTTTTCATCACTCAGTGTTCAACTCCATCGCGTAGGAAACTTTAAATCAAAACAATATCAACTTCTTTTTCACCACCGAAATAGAATCAAAGAGTTTGTCACATATCTACTTAGTAGTCGCTGTGTTCGACCCTGGACTTACCAGGAAACCTAAGAAGGCTTATACTTGGGCCTTGTTAGGAAAACTTGCATGATCACTGCATAACACATATCATCACATACTCACACCATCGCATCATAATTCTACGCATCAGTACCTTACCAATATTAAGAAATGGCTGGCAACTCAACTCCAAATGAAAGATTTGGGAGAGGCGCAGTACGTACTTGAGATCTAAATTATTAGGGATTGCAAGAACAGAACGTTGGCTTTATCTCAAGCAACTTATATCCACAAAATGTTGACCGATATTCGATGTAAAACTTTAGGAATGGTTTGTTACCTTTCAAGCATGAGGTTCAATTGTCTAAGGAACATTGTCCTAAGACACCTTAAAAAGTTGAGGATATGAGATGTATTTCTTATGTCATGGTTGTGGGTAGCTTAATGTATGTTATGCTCTGCAATAAGTGAGAACGGGCAGAAATGCACGTTATTACAATGAAAGATATAAAACAATGAAGGATTGCGACGATAAAAATATATGAAATTGCATCCAAAAGTATTAAGTTCATAACATTGCGATCGCATGCATCCATCGCATTAAAGTAGCTAATTTATGTATTTTGTGCAGAAAATGCGTTGGCGTAAGGCGGAAATGCGATCCAAAGAAATTACGTCTGAGCGCATTGAAAGATTGCGACTGCAAGGCTATGCGATCATGAAAATCTGCTCAAGAAGGTGGCCATAAGAGCCGGCGCATCAAGGTGAAAGCTTAATAAATCACGATGGGACAGAAAGCTGATGACGGTCGATTCCAAATTAAGTTGACAAGCCGTTAATGACACTGTAGCAAGTACACTCAACTTTTCGGTGACATATATTCGGCGCATCAGACAAAGAATTAATGACATCCCATCAGTGCAATCATTCGAGAGAAAAAGCTCTTCACCCTAAAGCTCTATAAATACCAAAGGTCACCTTCATTTAAGAAGTTCGGAGAATTCGGTTCCGTTAGTTAGAGTTTAGAGTTCATCTTCACCATATACTTAGATTTTACATACTTAGAAGGCGGAAGCGAGGGAAGGGAGAATATGCCGAGAGATCGTCCTAGTTAACTCAGAAGAGTGCCGGGAAGCAACGACAACAGAGAGAGGACCGACTCTTGCAGAAGCAAGAACATCTTTTGAGCAAAGTAGAGAGACTCAGTGTAAAAGCCTTGGGAAGCAAAGAATTGCTACCAGGCTCTCTATCCTTATTTTCCATTGTCATTTTGTATTCTGAACCTAGTTATAAAATGGAATTTGCATCTCTGTATCTGTTCATTCTCTTTACAGTACGCATGAGTAACTAAACTGTCGAATGGGTTGAGAAGCACTTAGCTAGCATAACCTGAGATCTTCATTCTATGTGATCATCTTGTATTATGTATGCGTCATTCATCCTTTAGAGATACTCGGGAGGGTAGTCTAAGGATAGAATCTAGGCTTGGAAAAGTCAGATTAGAATTTAGGCTCGAAAGAGTCAGATTAAAAACGCATAATCAAGAGATAGAAGATTAGGAATAAGTTATGTTTGCTATTAATGCATCATATGCACCCTAGAGATAGGATATGATTGTATGCGATCAACTTGTACCTGTGTGCATCGTTCATCATCGCATAGGCAAGAAGTAGAGACTTAGGAATAAGTCCTATCGACAATATCGCATTGATAACTTGTAGAAATACAAGTTATTTATACTGTTTTATTTAGATATTGTGGCCAAAAGGAAGAAAAGTTGCGTCAATTGTATGAAAATTGGCTAAGAAATTCGAGAATTATAAACTGTCATCAATACACCCACTGACACCATTGCGATGGTAGAAAAAAATATTTCAAGTTTGTTTTGCAGGAAATCAAGTCACCGCATGCGTTCAAGGCTCAAGATAAAAAGAACAACGCATCTACGTCGAATTGCGCCCATCATTCAGGAATGAATAGACGATCAACGCAATGACGACACATGTGATAATTGATCAAGATCTAAGCGATCAACGCAATCTCAACCGCATGCAGTAATAAAAAACAACACCGCATGCAGGTAAACGATCAAAGATGTAAAGAGCAACGCAATTGCAGAGAATTCTGACACGTGTACAGCTGACCGTTGTGCATTTCGGACGAGAGTGATTGCATAACAGAAGGAATATTCACTCCACCATTTTTGGAACTGCATTAACAATAAAGTTGGGACCAACAAGTCAGAGAGTCAAGCTTAGCCTATAAATAGCTCTGGCATTCCACTAAAAAAATATGCTTGAATACAGAGAAAATGTATATACTGATATGGAGAGAGACTGGTTGAGCGACTAATCGAAGTAGATCCGGGAAGAATTAAGAAGACAAGGTCGAGAATGAGTCTCTGGTCAAAGAATCCTTCCGATCCCCGCCGTCGAAGCTTTGTACGAAGGTCACTTCTACCAAACAAGCAAGCCTAGAGGAAGCTCTTCTGTTCATCCATTCCACACACCGACAAGGAAAACCACCATCCAGATCTATTTCAAGACGTTGATACTCTTTTGTATTTGTTTCTATCTCTTTTCATCAATTGTACTCATCTTCTTAATCTCTATCATTCACACCATGTATCAGATGCTTAATCGTAGTATTAAATGTTATGATCATTTTCCATTATCATCTCTTTATCTATTTTCGTTCCTCCATGTTTCACTTTCCTCCATGATGTTTTCCTAATCCCTGGTATTGGTAAGAATGAGTAAGTAAATTAATCTGTGATAGGAAATAATTAGGTTTAGCTAATGCATGCTAGACGACATCTTCCACTGTGAAGAGTAGAAGTGAATATGCCATTCGCCTATCGAGAGAGGGTTGGGAGAATGCGTTAACTAAAGCAAGAAGTACTTCCAGGATGGAAGCCAACTTTGTGTTCACCACGTTCATCCCTATTTCACCATAGAGATGTGGGAACGCGGCCGATCATCGAGAGGTGTACGCCAAGGGAAAGTGGAACCTTAGTTATATCTTTAATGCAATTAATAAACTTGCGATATTTTTACTAGTTATCCTTTCTATTTCTGATTCATCCATAAAGACTTGCCATCGCATACCACGATCCTTTGTATAAACTTCACAGTTAGTCTCGAACTCAGCATCATGTATATCATGTATCTTGTATCTTGTATCACATTAGCTTAGGTTTATTTTCATCGCAATTTATTTTATTATCGCAACTTTAGTTTATCTGCACAATTTTACTTTACCGCAATTTACTTTCCTGTACAAACACACAATCTTTATTAATTGTAAAAACCAATCGCATATATCACAAATGTAACATATTAACGACAACAATCCCTGTGTTCGACCTCGGATTACTCTAAGAAACTTGCGTTGGAATTATACTTGGTTTCAGCATAAGGAAACTTGTGACAACGCATTACTCCATAGCATACTACAAGCATATAGATAACAACGCATATATCTAGAAGTAGTATCGCATAAAATGTGCATGAGCAATAACATAGCATAAAATTACATTTTACGTTACAAGTTTGTGGCAAAATGAGCTTGTAGCACATCATCATGCATGCACATTACACTCATCAATCTTCAAGTCAAGTTTATGGTGCCGTTGTCGGGGACATGGACTTGTATCATGCATCTTATATCGTAGTGCATATGCCTAAAATAGAAACATTGAATCAATGCCAAGTCTATCAACATCGCATGCGTCCTAAAACTAGGAGCTATCGCATTTGCATTGGAAAATGAATTGTTGTTGTATGTGTGTAGCATGATCGCATAGCTTGAACGCAATCATAGGAAATGCTAGCTAAAGACCTTCTCAACCCGTTCCTCCACATACTCTTTGTATATTTCGCATTATTAACTCTTTTCTTAATTCTGCTGCATAAACTTTATACCTTAAACAACAAACCAACCAACACATTGAATTATTTGTTACCGCAAAGTAATCGAAAATTACCATCGCATACTGTTTTCTTATTCCCTGTGTTTGACCCTGGGCTTACAAGGCAACTCAGTAGGATTTATACTTGGATCTTGTTGAGAAAACTTGTATGCACAATGCATATTCCACCATCGCATTCTACACCATTATTTCATCGCATTAACCATGCATCAAGTTTTTTTATTTGCCGTGTCACAAGTTTTGGTTAATGCGATGAAATAATGGTGTAGAATGCGATGGTGGAATATGCATTGTGCATGCAAGTTTTCCAGCAAGATCCAAGTATAAATCCTACTGAGTTTCCTGGTAAGCCCAAGGTCGAACACAGTGACTATGGAAATAGTATGCGATGGTAATTTTCGATTACTTTGTGGTAACAAATGATTCAATGCATTGGTTGGTTTGTTTTTAAGTTTATGCGACGGAATTGAGAAAAGAGTTAATAATGCAAAAGATACAGCTACTAGAGAATAGGCCGCTAGGGGTACGGATTTGCTAACTTTTCAATTCACCAGTGTTCTATTTGCAATTGAATGCGTATCCGCTGTGATTAAATCAGTAAGCGCAGGTTCAAGACTTTGTATACAAAATTTGACGAGAGGTATTTTTTAGGCAAAAAAATTCTCTTTTTCTTCTTTGTTAATAATGCAAAAGATACAATGAGTATGTGAAGGAACGGGTTGAGAAGGTCTTTAGCTAGCATTTCCTATGATTGCATTCAAGCTATGCGATCATGCTACACACATGCGATAGTAATTTATTTTCCAATGCAAATGCGATAGCTCCTAGTTTTAGGACACATGCGATGTATGCAATGATGTCGATAGGACACATTCCTAAGTCTCTACTTCTTGCCTATGCGATGATGAACGATGCACACAGGTACAAGTTGATCGCATACAATCATATCCTATCTCTAGGGTGCATACGATGCATTAATAGTAAACAGAACTTATTCCTAAGCTCCTATCTCTTGATTATGCATTTCTAATCTGACTCTTCCGAGCCTAGATTCTAATCTGACTTTTCCAAGCCTAGATTCTATCATTAGACCACCCTCCCGAGTATTTGTAAAGGACGAATGACGTATACATAATACAAGATGATCGCATAGAATGAAGATCCCAGGTTATGCTAGCTAAGTGCTTCTCAACCCATTCGACAGTTTAGTTACTCATGCATAATGTAACGAGAGTGAATAGATACAGAGATGCAAATTCCATTTTATAACTAGGTTCAGAATACAAAATGACAATGAAAAATAAGGATAGAGAGCCTGGTAGCAATTCCTTGCTTCCCAAGGCTTTTACACTGAGTCTCTCTACTCTGCTCAAAAGATGTCCTTGCTTCCTAATGCATTATTTTATTAAGTGGAAATATGGATGATATGCGTTGATAGATTGTGTTGTTCACTCAAGTTTCCCCAGCGGAATTCAAGTGTAAATTCCTCTCAGTTTCCTGGTAAGTCTAGAGTCGAACACAGGGACTTGTGAAAATAGATTGCGTTGATAATTTTTTTTTGATGAAAACTTTGCAGTAACCGGGAAAATAAATAAAGTGTTTGGTTTTGGATTGCGTTGATTAAAAATAAATAACTAATGCGGAGGAGTTTAAAAAGAGTTGGTAAACAGGAAATGCGATGAATATGCGGTGAACGGGTTGAGAAAGATTTCGGCTAACACTCCCTTGAATGCGTTCATGCAACATGCATACAATAGTAAACCACCTCTCGATGCGAATACCATGGCTTCTGAGGCTAGAACGCATGCGATAATTATGCGATAAGTCTACAGGGTTTACACATAAACCTCTATCTCTATTTATGCGGTGAGAACATGACATTTACATAAATATGCGACCACATAATATCATTCCCATTCTTGGGATGCATGCGATGCAAGTTGACAAACAGAGCTTATCTCTAAGTCCCTATCTCTTGTTTATGCAAGCCTAATCTTGCTCTTTCGAGTCCAGATTCTAACCTAGCTCTCTCGAGACATTAGGTTCTTTCTTTAGACTCTTTCTCGAGTAACTCTAAAGGGTATTTTGCATAGCATAAATTAAGACAATTGTAAGCAATGAATCCTAGGTCATGTTAGCTTAGTTCTTCTCAACCCATTCAACTAGTTTAGCTACTCATGTGTATTAAGAGAGTGAGCAAATGTAGAAATAGAACTTCCATTGAATAGATATGAAGATGAAGTACAAATAACAATGCAAGTATAATAAAAAGCCTGGTAGTAATTTCTTGCTGCCAGGCGTTGATAGAGGCATAATTTTTAATCTAAGCTACAAGTCCATGTCCCCATTACCAGTTCCCTGACAACAGCGCCATAAATTTGTTGCAGCATAAGAATGCGATGATGCCATACAACGCTTAAGATGGGGTGATTCTAAATAGGCATATGGATTGTGATGAATGATGGATCATGCAAGCTCATGTTACCATAAACTCAATGACTTGAAATGGGAATGGAATGTTGATGTTGTGTTATGCTTATTCAGACACACTTAATTTATGCGATACTACTTCTAGATATGCGTTATTCATGCGAATCTTGTAATATACTATGCGTTGTCACAAGTTTCCTTGCGTTGAAAACAAGTATAATTTCACCGCAAGTTTCTCGGTGTGATCCGAGGTTGAACTCAGGGATTGTTTTAGGTTAATTGCGTTATATTTGTGATATATGCTACTGGGAGTTTTTCAATTCATAAAAAGGTGTTGTTTGTACATGTGATAAAATAAATTGTGCAATAAAGTAAAGATAAGCGATAAAAATGCGATAATAAAGTAAATTACGATGAAAGTAAAGTGCGATAAAATAAACCTAAGCTAAGATGACATAAGATACAGGTTTCATGATACAAGATACCGAGGTTGAGATTGATTGTGAAGGATATACAAAGATTGTGTTATGCGGTGGCAAGGCTTATGTGTGAAATAGAAAGAGAAAGGATAATTAATATAAACAGTGCAAGTTTCTTAATTGCGCTAAAGATATAAGTACGGTTCCGCTTTTCCTTGGTGTACACCTCTCGGTGATCGGCCACATGTCCCACATCTCTGTGGTGAAATAGGGACGAACGTAATGAACACAAAGTTGCTTCCATCTCGGGAAGTACTTCTTCCTTTAATTAACGCATTCTTTTAACCTCTCGACAGATCAGAATGGCATCTTCACTTCTGCTCTCACGGGTGAAGATGCCGTCTAGCATGCTTTAGGTAAACATATTTATTTCTTTAGCAAAGATTAAGTTACTAGTTTAATTCATATTAATCACCAAGGGATTAAGAAAACATCATGGAGAAAGCGATTAATGGAGGAACGGAAATAGATAGAAATGTGGAAATGAAAGTGATCATGACAATTAATTATATAATCAAGCATCTGATACATGGTTGTGAATGATTTAGACTAAGAAGATGAAATAAAATGGATGAATGAGAGTTAGAAACAAATACAAATAAGCGCCAACATCTCAGCACAGATCTGGAATGGAGAATCGCTTGCTGGTGTCTGTGGATTGACTGGAAGGATGAGCTTCCCTCTCAGGCTTGCTCAACCGGTAGAAGCGATCTAAGTACAAAGCTTCTCGACGGGGATTTGGTAGAATTGCACTGAGATTCACCTTTCGGCCTTGTCTCTTCTCTTCCCGGATTTCTTTCGATCAGCACTCAGATCAGCTCTCTCTCAATAGCCTTGTATCAATTATACCCCCGTATCAAGTACATCTTCAGTGAATTCTTTCAGGGTATTTATAGATGAAAGCTTTGACTCTTTGACTTGTGGTCCCCACTTTATTGTTATGGAAATTCCGAGAATGGTGGAATAAATATTCCTTCTGTTATGCAATCAGTCCATTGAACATGCAAACCGTCAGTTGTACACGTGTCAAAATTCTCTGCGATTGCGTTGCTCATTTCCATCTTTCGATCATTTGCTCGCATGCGATGTTATTTTTATTACCACATGCGGTTGAAGTCCAACACTGGATCGATTGTCGCATGTGCCGTCATTGCATTGATCATCTATTCATTCCTAAATGATGGGCGCAATGCGACGTAGATTTGTTAATTTTTTCTCTTAAGCCATGAACGCATACAGTGACTGGATTTCCTGCAAAAAAGACTTGAAATATTCTTTTCTATCATCTTGATGGTGTTAATGGGTGTATTGATGACAATTTATAATTATTGTATTTCTTAGCTAATTTTCATACAATCGACGCATATTTTCCCTCTTTTGGCCGTAATATCTGAATAAGCCAGCATAAATAACTTGTATTTCTACAAGTTATCAGGCGTTTACATTGTTTCTACTTGTGCTCTAAAGATATTCTCGCTCTTGCGAGAGTCGGCCCGCTCTCTGCCCTTACGCCCCAAGGTTCTCTCTCGAGTTGCCCTAGGTGATCTCCGGTGCCACCACTCTTCTCTTGCTCTGCCTTAAAAATGGAAGAAAATTATGAATAGAAGATGGTGAGCTGATTATATTGTGAACTTGTTAACCGATCAACCCCTTTTTTTAAGAATGCACTTGGTATTTATAGGGCATCAATGGTGAAAGGCGGCTTCTCTCTCTCAGTTGTACAGATGGGACAACTTTAATTCCAGATTGACGTGCCGAATGATTGTTACTGATAAAGCTGAATGTACTTTGTGACCGTTATTGGCTATCAACTTAATTTGGATTCGACCGTCATCAGATTTCTGTCCCATCGCTCTTAATTGGCCTTTCACCCAGATGCGCCCACCATGTTGCGCTGACCAAGTTGCGAAGATCCTTCTTGGGCGAATATTTGCGAGCACAATCAACGCAAAGTCTTGCGGTGAAGTTGCGCTCGACCGATAATTTCCTATGATCGCATTCTTGCATTGCGTTAACGCATATTCTGCACAAAAATACAAAAATCAATAGTTCTAATGCGTTGAACGCATGCAACCGCAATATTATAGAATTTATGCTTAATGGATGCAATTTAACATATTTTATCAATGCAATCCAACATTGTTTAATAACTTAGCACTATGATAACGTGCATTTCTGCCCGTTATCACACCCCCAAATTTAAGCAATGCTTGTCCTCAAGCATAAGCTAAAGATTCCTTAAGCAAGTCCACCGCAAGGTTCTTTTCCTAGATTTATCAAGGATACTTCATTCAAGTCCTATATACCAGAATTTTATTAAGTCTTATTCAAGTCTCTTCTTAAAATATTTCTATGACTTAGGGACTGCAAATTTAACTTTCAAAAGAACTTTACTAAATTCTGGAACATTGCATGATTTATTTCAAAGAATAATTTTTTTTCTTGACCTTGCACTGATCCGAGTGCCTTACGTTCGTTTTGGGTTGCCCCCACGTGTGTCATTCGGACATCCAACTACGAGCAATGCATTCTTTCTCAGACTAAACTCATACCAATTTGGCAATGGAGTTGCGATCATTTATTTATGCATTGATCCTAGTGACTTACTTTCGTTTTGGCTTGCCCCCACGTGTGTCATGTGGACATCCAACTACAGGTAAGTGCCTTTCACAACTTAACTCTTATCAAGATGGGTTTCCCATTGCATTGACAGTGGAGTTGTTATTCTCAAATTTTTTTTTGAAAGAAAATAGCAAGGTCGAAAATAAATACCTCACCCCCAAATTTATAATGCGACAATGTTCTCATTGCCAAAAGATTAAAATAAGTCATGCGATGGTCATAGAATGTGTTGTAAAGAAGGTTTGAAAGAAAGCTAGCAAACCTTTAATTTCGAGAAATATTTCATGAGGTGACCGTTTTAAGACTAAGTTGACTCTAGTGTATAAGAAAAAAATAGCAGCATATTTTTCATCATTGAAATCATACTTGGATAAGAAACAGAATGCGGTGACTCACTAAATTTATCTATATCAAATGATTGCGGTGATTAAAGAAGATGCAGTGATAAAACTTTGAAGACTAAAATGCAATTTGATAGCGCAAAATTGGAAATAAGAATAAGGAAGAGTACACCCCTAAATTTTGCGCTGTCGCCCGCATTGTATTGACACATCCATCTTTGCGGCCATCTCTCTTCTTTGGGTTGCGGTGATGGAATAAGATAAGTGCTTCTTCGCGTAACATCTCCACAATCCAGTGCCTCGATCGTTGTAAGAAAAACAAAGAGAGGGTCAAATTATTTTAAACAAAATAAAAATCGTTATCATAATTTTTTTTTTGAAAGAAGGAAATTATAAGAATGAGTAGGATGCAGATAGTTTGAATAAAAGTAAAGTGACGAAGGAAAGAGAGTTCAAAAGTCATGTAAGAAGGTAGTCCAGAGTTTTCAACTTTGCGGAGGCTATTTCTGGCTGGAAATCTCCTCCGTAATATGCCTTGATCCGTTGTCTATTAACCTTGAATGTTCGACTGCCATCCTCGGTGATCAGTTCCACCGCACCATGTGGAAATATTTCTTTGATGGTCAAGGGATCGAACCAGCACAATTTTAATTTTTTGGGGAAGAGCCGCAATCTTGAATTGAAAAGTAAGACCTTTTGCCCGACTTGGAGGTTTCTAGCGCATATGCGTTTATCATGCCAGCGCTTGGTGCGCTCTTTATAAATCTTCACATTCTCATATGTGTTGATCCTTCATTCTTCTAGCTCGACCAACTACATTTTTCGCGCTTCCCCTGCTTTCTTTAAATCAAAATTTAACTTTTTGACCGCCCACAATGCTTTATACTCCAGCTCCAAAGGCAAATGACATGCCTTGCCAAATACCAACTCATAGGGGGACATACTTATTGGTGTTTTAAATGCGGTCTGGTATGCCCACAATGCATCATCAAGCTTCATTGCCCAATCTTTTTGTGAAGGTTTTATACCTTCTCAAGTATCAATTTAATTTCACGATTGGACACTTCATCCTGGCCATTCGTTTGTGGATGGTATGTGGTAGCTACTTTGTGAAGGATATTGTACTTGCACAGCAACTCCTTGATATTGCGATTGACAAAGTGTGATCCTTCATTACTTATGATGGAATGGGGAGTGCCAAAATGCGTGAAAATATTTCTCTTGAGGAACTGGGAGACTACCGCCGCATCACTTGCGGCACATGTTATTGCCTCTACCCACTTGGAGACATAATCGACGGCCAATAAAATATAGTGCTTGCTATGTGAAGGAGGGAATGGCCCCATGAAATCAATCCCGCATACATCGAATAATTCCAACTCCAAGATAGTGTTCATTGGCATTGCATTGTTCCATGAAATTTTGCCGGTGCGTTGACACCGATCACATTTCGTTGCGTAGTCAGCAGCATCCTTAAATAATGAAGGCCAAAAGAATCCACTTTGCAAAACTTTGGTTGTGGTGCGCTGCCCTTCAAAGTGCCCACCATATGGTGAGTCATGGCGTTGCGACAATATATGTTGTTGAGCAGCATTTGGTATGCATAATCGAATGATTTGGTTTGCACCTCTTTTATACAGATTCGGCTCTTCCCAATAATAATGTTTGCATTCATGCTTGAGCTTCTTCTGTTGATGGTAGGTGTAATCTTCAGGAAATTGTTCACAAACCAAATAATTAACGACGTCCACATACCAGGGCAATTCTTCTATGTGGAATAGCTGTTCATTCGAAAACACGACACTCACTTCAGATTCATTGCGGTCAACCTCGGGATTTTCCAGTCTGGACAAGTGATCCACAACTTGATTCTCTGTCCCCTTCCGATCAAATATCTCGATATCAAATTCTTGAAGGAGGAGAACCCATCTGATCAACCTCGGCTTTGCGTCTTTTTTTGTCATTAAATATTTGATTGTCGAGTGATCAGTGTGAACGAATACCTTGGTTCCCAATAGATATGCCCTGAATTTCTTCAGCGCAAAAATCACAGCCATGAGTTCTTTCACAGTGGTGGTATAATTTAATTGAGCAGGGTTTAGAGTTTTACTCGCATATGCGATGGGGTGCAAAATAGTTTTTTTCTTTTGCACTAATGCAGCCCCCATCGCATACCCGCTTACATCACACATGATTTCAAATGGCATTGTCCAATCCGGTGCAATTAGTACGGGGCGCGGTAATCAGAGCATGTTTTAATACTCTGAATGCGTTGAGGCAATTGTTGTTAAACTCAAATTTCCTGTCGCATCCAACAACGCACTCAGTGGTCGTGCAATTTTAGAAAAGTCCTTGAAAAATTGTCTATAGAATTCAGCATGCCCCAAGAAGCTTCGCACAACCTTCACTCTGGTTGGAGGTGGGATTTTTTCAATTGCTTCAATCTTTGCTTTGTCCACCTCCAACATTTCCCAAGAGACTTTATGTCCCAACACTATACCCTCCTTAACCATGAAATGACACTTTTCCCAATTGAGCACCGGATTTGTCTCTTCACATATTTTTAGAATCTTCTCCAAGTTGGCTAAGCAGACTTCATAAGTGTTCCCATAAACAGAGAAGTCATCCATAAATATTTCCACAGAGTCCTTGATGTGCTAATTTGGTTAAGTGGAAATATGGATGATATGCGTTGATGGATTGTGTTGTGCACTCAAGTTTCCCCAGCAGAATTCAAGTGTAAATTCCTCTGAGTTTCCTGGTTAGTCCAGGGTCGATCACAGGGACTTGTGAAAATAGTTGCATTGGTGATGTTGTAAAAACTTTGTGGTAACCGAGTAAATAAATAAACTCTGTGTGTGTGTTGTTGCGTTGATAAAAAAAGGAGTAAATAAAGGCGGCGGATTTGAGAAAGATAGTTGTGTTGATAGATGCAATGAGTATGCGATGAACGAGTTGAGAAGGTCTTTTAGCTAGCGTTACGCGGGAATGCATCAAACCTTGCGATCATGTTACAACCATGCACAAAAAGTCATTTCCCAATGTAAATGTGATGCTCCTAAGTCTAGGATGCATGTGTTGAATGCAAAATGTCCATAGAGCTTATCCCTAAGTCTCTACTCTTGTCCTATGCGTTGATGCACAATGTATGAAGGCAAGGTGACCTCATACAATCATACCTTATTGCTAAGATGCATATGATGCGTTGATAACAAATAGTGCTCATTCCTAAGCGCCTATCTCCCGTTTATGCGTTCTAATCTGGTTTTTCCAAACCTAGGTTTTGACCTGACCTTCCCAAGTCTAGATCCTGTCTTTAGACTACCCTCCCGAGTATCTCTAATAGACGAATGAAGCATACATAAACAAGATAATTGCAAAGATGAAGATTCCCTCATTATGCTAGCTAACTACTTCTCAACCCATTCAACTAATTTAGCTACTCATGCATAAATAACAGAGAGTGAACAAATATAGAGAAAGACATTCCATTCTTATCACTGAGTTGAGTACAAAATGATAATGGAAAATAAAGGTAGAGAACTTGGTAGCAATTCCTTGCTGACCGAGGCTTTTTACATTGAATCTCTATTTTGATCTACAAATTTCCCGTTTCCACAGGCGTCGGCCCTCTCTCTGTCTTGGATCTTTCGGTGCTTTCCCAAGCTTGCCAGAACGATCTATCGGCACACCTTCTTCCTTGCATCCGCCTTAAAATGAAAGAAGACTATGGACAGAGACGTGAACTTGTAAAGTGATGAAGTAATCGACTGCTTAACCCCTTCTCTGAAGAATGCACTTGGTATTTATAGAGTTTCCATGGTGAAAGACGGCTTCTCTCTCCCGGTTGTACAGATGGGAAAACTTTTATTCTTGATTGATGCGCCAGATGATTGTTACCGATAAAGCTAATGTACTTTGTGACCGTTATCGGCTGTCAACTTAATTCGGATCCGACTGCCATTAGCTTTTTGTCCCATTACTCTTAATTATCCTTTCACCCGGATGAACCCACCATGTTGCGCTGACCAAGTTGCGGTGATTCTTCTTGGGCGAATGTTTACGAGCACGATCAATGCAAAGTCTTGCGGTGAAGTTGCGCTCGACCAATGTATTCCTGTGATCGCACTCTTTGCATTGCGTTAACGCATATTCTGCACAAAAATGTAAATATCAATTGCTCTAATGCGTTGGACGCATGCGACCACAATATTATAGAATTTATGCTTAATGGGCGCAATTTAACATATTTCATCAAGGCAATCCAACATTGTTTAAGAACTTAGTACTATGATAACGTGCATTTCTGCCCGTTATCACACCTCCAAATTTAAACAATGCTTTTTCTCAAGAAAAGATTCCTGTAACGCTAAAAATTAAGTCCTAATTATGCATGCACTATGATGATAGATAATATGCTACAAGCTCATGTCCCCGACAACGACGCCATAAACTTGTAACGCTAAAATGTGTCTCTTACTTACAACATGTGAACAAATATGAATATGGATGAATGAATGACAAGCTCATGTTGCCATAAACTTGATGACGTAATGATGGAAATGGAATGTGGATGCTGGTTATGCATTATTACTTCTAAATATAGGCGTAGCTAACTATATGCTTGTAGTATGCTATGGAATAATGCGTTGTCACAAGTTTCCTTGCGCTAAAACCAAGTATAATTCCAACGCAAGTTTCTCAGAGTAATCTGAGGTCGAACACAGGGATTGTTTTCGTTAATGTGTTACTTTTGTGATACATGCGACCGGTTTTTACAAATAATAAAAGATTTGGTTTGTACATGAATTTAAATTGAATAAACATAAATTGCATTGATAAAATAAAAGTGTGATAAAAGTAAAGTCCTAAACCAACATGATACAAGATACAAGATACAAGATTCATGATACATGATATTGAGTTCGAGACTGACTGTGAATTTATACAAAGGATCGTGGTATGCGATGGCAAGTCTTTATGGATGAATCAAAGATAGAAAGGATAACTAGTAAAAACATTGCAAGTTTGTTAATTGCGTTAAAGATATAAGTAAGGTTTAGCTTTCCCTTGGTGTACACCTCTCGGTGATTGGCCGCGTTCCCATATCTCTATGGTGAAAGAAGGATGAACGTGATGACGCAAGGTTTCTTCCATCTCTGGAAGTAATTCTTGCTTTAATTAATGTATTCTTCCAACCGTCTCTCGATAGGCGGAATGGCATCTTCACTTCTGCTCTCACAGGTGAAGATGTCGTCTAGCATGCTTTAGCTAAACATAATTATTCCTTAACACAGATTAATTTACTTGCTTAATTCTTATCAATTACCCAGGGAATTAAGAAAACATCATGGAGAAAGTGAATCATGGATGAATGGAAATAGACAGAGAAATGATAACAGAAATGATCATAAAAATTAATATTAAGATTAAGCGTCTGATACATGGTGTGAATGATAGAGTAAAGAAGATGAGTACAAGTGATGAAAAAGATATAGAAACAAATACAGAAGAGTGTCAACATCTTGACATAGATCTGGACGGAGGTTTTGCTTGCCGGCGTGTGGAATGGATGAAGAGGAACCCTCTCAGGCATGCTCTTCTGGTAGAAGTGACCTTCGTGCAGAGCTTCAACGGCGGGGATTGAAAGGATTCCTTGCCCAGAGACTCACCTCTCGGCCTT